>NC_134713.1:178771663-179071663 GCF_049634645.1 Pelodiscus sinensis
ATAACAGAATCTCTGCATGGCTAAGCTACTGGAAATGCTCCTTTAGCCTGATGGCAGAGCACTTGCCTGGGAAGCTAGAGACTTGAATTTCAGTCCCCTCCAGTGACCTCTCTTAAAATTACTCCTCTGCATACTCTTTTTTTATGTGATGACCTTAGTTACAGTATTAGTAAGGAACATCTCATGCAACAGCACAGTGGATCATGCTTATGACATGAACTTCCAGTCTATCTGGGAAAATTCCATGTTTATTATAATTTAGCAGGTATGCTGCTGTACTACTGAAATATGAAAAGCTGTGCAACGCATGTCCTGTATTGGAAATGTGAAACTTCAAAAAATGCAATAAAAATGTGGAGTCTGACTGACCTGTTCCTATTTGTTACTGCTTTAGTTAACCTTCCTGCACTGTTGTTTTGAATTGCTTGCTTATAGGTATGTCCCTTTTGGTACAGATCTCTGGAAATATGAATTTGTATTGTTTTTCTTTTTTCGAATCAGTAAGTCAACATTGGTAAGGCTGGAGTAGTATGGTGTGATTTAATGTGGCTAATGTGGTACAGAGGGTATTTGGCAATAAAATTTAAATTACAGGGAATATATTAGAGGGAATATATTTACTGCCTGTCATGAGTCTGGCTCATGAACTATAGGCTTGATATTTGGCAGAATGTATAACAACTGATAATTAGGTATGTGTGTACAGGTAGTGGCATTTGTTTAAAACAAAGTATTGTAAAACTGAATTCATTTATGCCTCTTACTTTGTTCAATTTCTCATAGACAAGTAATAAAATATACCAATAATATCTCTCTTTACAATAAGCTTTTAATTATGAAGACACTGAGCAAAATTCAGATGAGCTATCTGCTCAGTGGGCATGAGGATTCAAATAAATATAACTGACAACATGTGTGCATGTACAGGTTTGTGTGTATCAGAAAGTGAGAGAAACTAATCCATAATAGTGCCTTATGGTTCTTATTGGTTTTGCAGTTTCATTGGCTGAAATTACATCATCCATTTCTCATTTGATAAAAGTATTTTGGTGGCTCTTTAATCCTATCAGTAACTAAAAAGAATAACAGATACTCTCGATAGCAGAAATTATCCCCAGCTTAATTATTTTACTTTGTGTATGTGGGGGGGAGGGGGTATTTAGTTTGAATAATGTGCAAGATCTGGGTTTTTTGTTTTTCAGTTTTAGAGATTTATCTATAATAGCTAGATAAATCTAAATACAGTAGCTAACTAGAATCAGAATAACATTGGACTATACTGTGTAAACTTTCTCACTCTCTTTCACCAATGCTTCTCAATCCTGACCTGTGGTAATTTACTATTCTGCCACAGACTAGTGGAGACTGCCAGTCATGTTGTATCGTATATTGTTTTCAGATTGGACAAAAATTTACTAGAAAACAGATTAAGATTTCCCAAGTTAGGGCCAGACGCTATGATGTACTGAGTGCCTTCTGAGAGATACTATAGCCTCCTACAATCATCTTCCTTAATCATGACCCTTTGTCACACTTAAAACTAGGTCCCCAAAGGCAAAATGTTAGTGCACTAATGCAGTATGCTGTTTACTTTCCTCCCACCACTTTACCTCCTCTCCTTTTAGCAAAGCTTTTTCCAGTGAACTTCTGAACTGCACAGCAATTAGGTATGGCCAGAAATAAAGTAGGGGCACAAACTCAGTATAGTATTTACTTACCTGAAGACAGCATGATAATATAAGTTAGCATTTAATTATCCTATTTAGCATATGCTGGTGGGTATGTGTACTATCTCCCTCTGCTGGTGGGAAATGGATCTATAGTACCTTTGATCGTTTTTAACGGTCAGCTTCTGGCGGTTAACTTGCATAGAAAATATAAGCTCTTTGTGGAAAGGAGTGGAATTTGCGCAGTAGTTCAGAGGCATAAACCTGGATTATTTTATATTACTTTCCTTCTGCTTCATATGCAATTAGTTGGTAACTGAAATTGCTGTGTAAATATTATTATAATATATTGTTTCCATTGGGTTAGAGGTGAAGTTACTGTTCAGGTTTATTATTATGGTTGTTGTTTCAAAAGGTGTCAATCTTGATTGCCATTGTGTAAGTCATTCTAAAAACATTCATCAAAATGTGGTTCTTGCTTAAAGTCCGATTTTGCCAAATCAATAAATCATTGCCTTGCTTTGAGGATTTCTAACTCTGCATCCATCTACATGAGAGATTCCAAGGGACTCTGCTTCGATTCTTTTTGGGCCATTCTTTTTTCTGCTTTGAGTCATGGACTTCTCTGAGCCTTTTCCATTTGTGAATTGGCCCATAATTGCAGAATTTGTGAAATGATATTAATATTTTTTCAGGAAAATTAATGCAAAACTTTCCATTGGTCAAAAATTCACAGCCTTTTGCAGAGAACATTTTAGAAAGCAAATTATTAGATGAATTCAAGTAGTGGACATTTTACCAGATTTTCTTAGCCACATGTTACAGTAGGGACACATGCATCTGACGAAGTGGGTCTTTGCCCACGAAAGCTTATGCTCCTACACTTCAGTTAGTCTATAAGGTGCCACAGGACTCCTCGTCGCTTTATTATATACACACATTATTATTATTATATAGATCTCATTTATAAGCATGCTGTGCATGTGTATTATAAGTTTATTGCAATGTGTACTTTAAGCACACATTCAGGTACTTTACTTACATTTTTAAAGTGACACACAGTAAGAATACATACATGTCCTGCTATTGGATTTTGGTATTTTAATATTAAGATGCTATTCCCCATACATGAAATATCTAATACTAGCACATTTACTTGGCATTGCTCGGGTCCTTAATGCATTTTTTAATAAAAGGAACATGTATATGCTTTATTTAAATGATTTCATTTTTCAACACAGTGTTATTTTGATTAAGTTGATTTTTATTTCAGATTTATTTAAAAAGGTATTGTTAACATTTCTCCATTTAATTGTTTTTAGTAAATGTTTTTAAATGGGAATTCCATCAAGTGAATTTTTTCTTCATCCTATAAACTCTTATCATTTGCTATGTTTTAACATAAAAGGGCTATAGTCAATGTGTTTCTATTATTGCTGTTGGTGTCTCGTATTTTTACGTTCCACAGGTGTGCATAATGCTTTACAAGGACATACAGTACAAGTGCAGTCTAAGGACTGAGTCTTGCAAACATAAAAATGAATACTGTACTCGCAGAAGTAGTCATGGGCATGAGTTTTTCCAAGACTTGGTCCAATTTACTTATAGTAATATTTGAATTGGTATATCCAGTCATGCAAGTATATTTATGTGTATGTTAATATTTGAAGGATGAGTGAAGTATAACTAGGGCTGAGTGGAAATTAGAATTTGACATCCTATGGGAAATGTCAGTATTGCAACAGTTTTATCTCAATTTGAGACAAAAAGTTGAAATGTCATTTTTATTTTCAGAATGAATATTCACAAAATTCTATTTGGAAGTGATCAAATATTTCATTTCAGCTTGTTGCATTAACCCAGAATTCTTGGTTTTAAGTCAGTTCAATGTTAAACTGCATCCTCATGTTGAAATATACTGCTTTATAGGAGTTGTGGTGCTTGATATTCTCATTATCTCCTTTGACCAGGCTCTCTGACTGGTCTGCATCTCCCCAGATGAACTTGCAGCCATGTGATTCCCATGATACACTATATTGGTCTGTTCTGCCTCATGGAAGATGTTTGACCTGAAAGTGTTACAGGTGAGGTCAGCAATCTGAAATATTTTGATTCAGGTATAACCAACTAAAATTGAAATAGTTTCTTTCGGTTTCCAAAGGAAAATAAACAAAATTGTTAGCAACATTTTGCGGAAACTGCCTTTTCCATTGAAAATTCATTCTGATGGAGAATCTCTGACAGGGAATGACTAACTGATGAAGGGAAAGTACTATAGGATGGAGAAGGGTAAAAGTACAATGCATAGTGTTCCGTTAGAAGAATACAAATTCACCCACGTGCCACATGTATTTGCACAATTGTTTCTAAGCTGTGCAAAAATGAATAATCATCAATCTGTTCCCAATGAAAATATTTTACAGTAAGTTATTAAAAGTTATTAAAATATGAGTTATTAAATCTTTGTTACAAGCCAGTCTCTTTCATTTATTTATACTTTAGGGGTGCATCTAGACTGGCAAGATTTTGCGCAAAAGCAATTGCTTTTGCGCAAAATCTTGCCAGCTGTCTACACTGGCCGCTTGAATTTGTGCAAGAGCACTGACGTTCTAATGTAAGAATTCAGTGCTTCTTGCGCAAATACTTCGATGCTCCTGCTCAGGGATAAGCCCTCTTGTGCAAGAATACTTGTGCAAGAGGGCCAGTGTAGACAGATACCTTAATTTTTTGCGCAAGAAAGCCCGATGGCTAAAATGGCACTTTTTGCTCAAAAGCATCTGTGCCAATCTAGACGCTCTTTTGAGGAAATACTTTTAACTGAAAAACTTTTCCGTTAAAAGTATTTCCATAAAATCATGCCATTCTAGACACAGCCTAAATGTTTAGATTATTTCCCCTTCTTTATTAGCTACAGTATTAGTTAGAAGGTATAATATCCAACTTTAAAAAAACCCAGGTGTGATGGAAGACTAACATAAAGGAATCTTGAGGAGAAGGGAAAAAAAGAAAAGGAAAAGAGAGCGAACTGGCCGCTTGGTCAGGGACAATGTTCTAGGCATAAAGGGAGGCAGAGGAAAAGACACAGAGCTCTTTATGCTCCTTCAAAGTATGTGGCAATGGCACAGTGTAGCATATGTGAGGGGGAGTGATGGGGTCTGAGTGATAAACTGTAGAGAGAGCAGCGTTGGCTAAAGCTGAGAACAAGGAGTAATAAATGGTTTAGGAAGGTCAAAAGCTAAAGCAGGGATTCTAGGAGACATGTAATACAGTTGAAATATCTGGAAAGGATGGTGATTTTAGCCGTAGCATGTATCATGGGCTTACAAGAAGTGATATAGGAATCAGGGAGATTTCAGGAAAGAAAGCAAGAAATGACCAGTGCATGGATCAGGGATTTAGTAATGATAATCTAGAGGAAGGAAAATCCTTATATCCAAATGCATATGGACAAATTAAAGGGGCACTTAAATAAGTACAAGGACCAAATTCTGGTTTTAGTTATCTAAGTGTCAGTGGAGTTTTCCAGGTTGAAACCAGCATAACTAAGAGCAGATTTTGGCCTATTATGTGTATAAATAGCTGCAGGAAACAGTAAATGTGTTAACTGCTCAAATGCGTTAATGAGCTTGGATTTGAATAAGGACTCTCAGGAACAGAAGGGAATATTTCACAGGGACAAATTTATACATAAGCAGCAATTACTTTTTGGACCTCAAAGAGAAATAAAGTTTTGATAGAGGTAATCGACAGTTCTGGATTCCTGTAAAAATATAGAAACCATACTTTGTCTTTAATTGTAAAAGTCACACCAAATATATTCTTTCTAACAATGGGTGTATTTCAGAGAGTAATATTATATATGGTGTAAGGTGAATGAGCTAAAATAGTTATTTTTTAGGTATACAGTTGCAATAGCAAGTTAGACATGAATTTTATTAAGCTTCACTAATATTTCTTTGTTTCTGGGAACTATAGATTTTTACCCAGCTGCCACAGAATTTTTTCTCTATCTATAAATATCTTTAAAGTGTCAAAAAAGCAATTCCTTAAATAGGCAATTAATGTGTGATGCATGCCATTGTAACTAGATAGAGCAGCAACATTTCTAGACTCAGGCAAAGGCTGCTATTTTATTTTGGAGTAATTTGAAGATTTTATATTTAACTAAAATTTTTGCATTATATCTGAGTTGCATTTCTTATATGATTTAATTTATTATGCATTTAAAAATTAGCACAGAAGTTAAACAACTATAATGAAGGCGAGCTTATACATGCAGATAGCATTAACTTAAGCAGTGGGCAACAGCCACTTAAAAAGAAAGAACTATTAAAATACGTGCTCATGTTCTTTGAAAAATATTGTGCAAATAGCCAGATTCTGATCTCCCTTATACAGAGGCTCTTGCTTGAACACATTTCACTTTTTTTTTGATGCAGAACATACAAAAATTAACTCGTCCCAAAGGGAGGAAGAAATTGGTCTAGTAATTAATTAAAGAGTGTGATTTAAAATCAAGGGCCTACTCCTAGACTGATAATAGGCAGCTGGACTGACAGCCACTGTGGGCCTGGGAGCAAGATGCAGGAAGTGACAGAAGGGGCGGGGCCTCAGGTAGAAGGGGCAGGGCCAGGGCAGCCAGGCCTTAGTGTCATCTTGGTTACCAATTTAACTCCCGACCACCTATGGGAACCCATGCAGCTGGCTGTGCCAGCAGCAGCCAGGAGACTGTGAGGCCAACAGCACTGAGAGCCAATGGAAGCCTTCTGGTCTGGCAGTCCCCACAAGCCAGCGGGTCCGGGAACTGCTGGGAACCCATGGAGCATTTCACCAACTGTAACCAATTGAATTTCAATTGTTCATATGGTTAGTGGGTTTTTAAAAAAAAATTTACATCCCTATTGTGTATGCCTGTGCCCTTTGACTTGGCAAGCAGTAGTGAACACGTCCTTCCAGTGCACAAATTATGCATTCTCATTGATCTTCTGTGGAGGGATGCATACATGTGGCTTTCATTGACTTCAGTGGCATACAGTTAAAAAGAAGTATCAGAGGGCTCTGTAGCTGCAAAAACAACAATGCACCTGACAAAGCGGGTCTTTGTCCACAAAAGCTTATGTCCAAATAAATCTGTTAGTTGTTATGGTACCACAAGACTCCTGGTTAAATAGAAGTTAATCTTTCCCAACTATAGCAGAGTTATATGTAATTTTTCATTCTCTGGGCCAAAATTGTCTATATTTTTGTTAAATGACAAATATAAATATGAGTAATTCTTTTTGTACACCCAACATACTGTAGCTTAGCATGTGAAATCATGTTTCATTAAGAGGAAAACACTGACTTAGTTCAATATCAAAAGCATTTTTTTATATTTGGTATATTTTAAGTATTAACCAGGCTTGTAAAAGCATGACTATTGGTGCTGTGCCACTATAGAAGCAAGAAGAAACTGAAATATTGGCTCTTTCAATATACTTCTAGGGTATTCAAAACAATCTTAGTTCAACATCAGTGAATGCCACGGATGAAAACCTGGCCCCATTGAAGCCAAAAGGAGTTCATGCAGGTTTCCATGCAGGTTGTAGCATATTCTGTGATTAAACTTTTATTTCTTGTTTTTAATGCTCATATTAATAATTGTTGTGCCACAACCATTTAAATGGTTTAATTATATCAACTGATCAAAGAAGAAGAATTTTTAAAAAATCTCATGTTCAAATACATCTGCTGAAAAGTTATTGCAAACTTTCTCCATTCTTTCCGTAAACTTTCTGTTCTCTTCTTGAACCACACATTATGATGATCTATGATGAGTAAAGCACAATGCAGTCAGTACTGAAAAATACATTCACATATTTGCCACATTGAGTGAACTTGAGATTTTTCTTGATAGAAGGTACTCATATTTATTTGGAAAAATGACATGATCAAGAGAGACTTACTGAAGAGTAACTTTGCAATAGAGTACAGACAAACCACATTTCCATTGAACAGGTTATATATACAGACACCTATTGTAAAATAAAGATACAAATTATTTGAACTCAAAACTGTGCCAGGAAATCTCTTTTATATTTCATCAGAGCATAATTTGCTTGTGGAAATGATGACTAAGTTACATGTAATTATCTGTTTATTGGAGGTAGGTTCAGAAAAGCATACCTAAACAATTTTACATTTTAAGGTTTCATTTAGTGATTGAATTATTTACTGTTTGTGCAGCATTAAAACAAACTACAAAAATCAAAATCAGTTAAGATTTGGACAGATTAACTGTAGATTTAAAATGTGTATGGCAAGATAATTATTAAAATAAAGAGGAAACTTTTGATGATCTTGTACACATTGAATTTGATTTCATGATAATGTTGGAGACAGATTGCTATGTATTTACAGAAAAAATAATCAAGTCATGTAAGTGCATCAAATTTAGTAATTGTTGTACAACACCAACCCGCCAAAAATTAGTAAAATAGACTATTTTAATTCCTGTTTTTCAAATGCTAATAGGAGTAGTTTTATTTGCATTTCCTGATGACATTTTCAAATTTCTGTGTTTAGAAAGTATTTCTTCATAAATATTAGATTTTGATAGATTAGGGCAAAATAATTAACATCTAAATAATATACTTTTTGTATTATGACATCGAGGTGCCTTTTTATGAGATTATGGATCATATAATGCCCTTTACTTTTAGGAGCAAGGGTGGAGGAAAATGTGGGAAACACCAGTAAAACAGTTTAATATCTTTTAGAGGTAGAAATGTATATCTAGCCCCTTATCATTTGCTCTACTTGGCCTATGCAGAAGCCTTTCCATGTCATCATCACGTGGCTGGGCCTCTGTGGATTTGGTTGAGCATTGCTGAGTAGAGGGGCCATTGTCAAAACAAGCATACTTTTTTCTTTTCAACTTTTAGAACTCAAGGGATGGCTACTCTACCCAGTTTGCTCTGCTATATACTCATGGGGGAACAGCCATGGGAATTAGTGCTACTCCTTTTAGCATTAATCTTCATGTTATTTCATCATCATGTGAAATTCCTTTGGAAGAGGAAGAAGGAAGGTCTGGTGTGGGTGATGAAACATGGTCAGAGTCATCTTGAGCAATAGTACTATGAGGAATGTCCTCCATAAACTCCCCAACACCTGCAGTATTTCCCCTTGGATTTCAGAATAGCTGGAGGCTTGGATGGCCACTTATGCTGCCTGCTCAGCAGAGATACAAACCATGCTGTCATGAAAACAAGCAGGAACTCAGAGACTTCCAAGTATCTTGACCTAACAAGAGGAATGTTTATTTTTGACAGAGGATTGTGATGTGGCCCTTTTTGTATGAATGGGATTATCTTTTCCCCTGAAGCTTTCTAGGAACCCACATCCATCCTCTTTCTCATAGCCTACATACACCTCTCTCTGGCCAGAAAGTATCTCTGTCAGAGAGCTTGAGATCTATGGATTTTGTTCTCCAAAACAGCAGCTTGCACAACACCAAGACTATAAATAGAAGAAGCACTCCACAGTCCAAGAGCAAAGAGAGTCTAAAGGACTATAAGGGTAGATCTGCATTGCAGCTGAGGGTGTGAACGACAGGTTGTGTAGAGGTACTCATGCTAGCTGTGTTCTAGTTTGCTAAAAACTGAAATGAGGATGTCGCAGTGTAGGTTGCACAAGTGACTCTGTACCTGTCGGTGTCAGGTGAGCTTCTGCAGCCTATGCTGAAGCCAGCATCCTCACTTCTATTTGTAATGAACTAGCTGGAAGGCAGCTAGCAATGATAGGTCTACACTGGCTGCCATCCACACCAGTCGCTGAAATGTAGGCATATCCTTAAATCTTGTTCTTCTTGGATGGAAGTTAAAACTTTCACGTTTTGAGAAGATTCCTGTGAGAAAGTGGATATAAACCAAGAAGAAACTGTTCTGACAACCAGTAGAGAAGGTTTAAGAGGAGGGATTACTGTGATCCATGTGCTGAATTATGAGTGTCAGTCCTTGGAGTTTATCCTTTACAGTGGTAGTAACTGGAGTGCTAGAAACCTGAAGTGATAGTAGTTGTTCATTTCCTAATGGAAGTAAGATATCACATTTTTAAAAGTTAAAATAATGTTAAGTTTATGAAGTCAAGTATCCAGAAGTTAAGATGCACTAGAATTAAAGTTGCAGTCTTAATTTGACCTCCTTATGCATATATGTTATGATACTGTCTTTACTTATGTGATCACATACTTTTTTCTACATGACCATTGTCTCATTCAATGTACAGGATGCTCACTGAACACTATGCTATTCGATATTACTCTTTGTTTTTATTCACTGACAACACATGACTTACGTAACAAATATCATGCATTCCCCTATTTAAACACCTGCCAGCTTCTGCAACAACAGAAGCCTCATTCAACTACTCTGTTCCAGTACATTCTGGGAGCACATTCAATTTTTCACTCTGTACATTGTGTGAGACTGGGGTTCTCTAGAAAAAATAGTATGTGATCAGGTAATTCCAGACTACCAAACTGCATACACAACAGGGATGAATTAAGGATACCCAGTTAACTGTCCTAGGTACTTCTTAACTTTTGTGTAATTATATTCATCCCCACATGGGTCATCAGCAGGGAATGGATATTTTGAGCCAAAACACAGAGCACTACAGACTGAGCAAAAATGGATAACTAGCAGCCACAGAAGGCTTCTATCATGAGAACTAAATACTAGAGGGGAATTAGTCATGTTCTTGGCTAGTAGTTTCAAAACTATTTGCCAGACAGTAATGTTGGGATTCAGGAATTGTGCATTCGATTTCAGGTTCCAAAGAAGATGGTAGTATAGAGGTTACAGACCTATCTGATCTATTCATTGCCATGTTCATCTGCTGACTTGTACTCTTCTGTCCCTCTCTCCTCTGCCCATATCACATTTCTAGAATTCCATTGTCCTTGTGCCATGTTTCTTACTTTTGCATGTGTTTCAGGCTGGTTCCCTCTTCTTTAAACTGCTTTGCTACCAGCAGACAGAGCATGGGATTACATGTGGGAGAAGTTCCCTGCTCTTATTCTGATGGTTGAGATCACAGTAAGCCCTGGCAGTAAAGAATTGCAAGGAGAATCTTGCTTTGCACCTGTCCTATAACTTCCTCATTGCAGACAATCTTCAGAGTGTTTGGCTACCAAACTCTAATACTGAGTGCATGAAAACTGCAATTTTCATAGGCTTGTAATTCAGCCACATTTTAATGGATTTTCACAGAGACAACAAACTGTGCTGTTCTGACTTCATGTTGCCCTCCCTGCCAAATTTTTAAGCACAGAGGCAGAAGGGCTTCTCCAAGAAATAGTTGCAGGGGTTATTGATTGTGAAACCTATTTCTTCCACTAAACTTATTCTCAGAAAAAGCTGAACCATTTTTGCTAAAATATTGCAAAACAATTCACACTAATAAAATCACCCATAATAGGAAATATTAGCCAAAGTGATTATAAGCAATTGAAAATAGTGTCTCATAATAGAAAGTGTTCAGCAACTTTCACTATAGGCATCACATCCAGCTCTGTCTATAACATATATAAATTTACATGCATAGTGTATTCCAGTGCAGACATTGACGAGACTTCACACTTAAGGTTACAAGACATGCTGAACCTTGTTTTTGTCTCCTATACTAACTATATCTTACTTATAGATTTTCACCCTGACTGAGGAGCTCTTACCTCAGTGGCTGAAGATTCTAGTTAATATAAGTGCTCTCCAGCAGTCTTGGTCTCTTTTTCTTTCAGCATTCAGATCATAGGACACCATTTATGGCTTTCCCACAGAGTTATAGCAAACTGTTTTCCAAAGGATTAAATGCTGAAAAGCAAATCTTTCCAAATTCACAAGCTTAATATTCTTTACCACTTAATCACTAAAGAGGGAAAAATCAAATCACCAAGCCAAATATTTTTATTGCTAACTTCTCCATTGACTTCCTCCATTTAACTCTTCCAAAGTAAACTTGTCCACAAGCCTTTTTGTAAAATTCATACCATTTCCATTTTTTTCTGCCTGTGTAAGTTAACAATTTTTATTTTTCATACTACAGCAGTGCAATGAAATACGGAACACTTTCCAAACTATTATTAAAATGTTGTCTCTCTCCCAAAGATCTCAAAAGGAGGAAAATATTCCCGTGCAAAGACTTAAAGAAAGAGCATAATGGACAGAACAAAGAATAAATGCTTTTGCTTGTAGTTATATGCTCTAAACATTGACTGAGATTTTTACTCTTTCACAGAACTTGACATGTGTACAACTTACGTGTCATAGCCAAGACACTAGAGACAGCAATGTGTGTGTGTGTGTGTGTGGGGGCGGGGGGGATAGGAGGCCCTATCCTTTCTTTAGCTTTCTGCTGCCACTTGTGTCCATTAGGCAGTATATATGCCCTGTCTGCTTCTCACAGTTTGCTGCCCCTCGTGGCCATTGTGAAGTGTAGTTGCCCCATTCCTCTGTTTCCACCCTAGTGCCCATTATGCGGTATAGATGCCTCTTTCCCTTTCACACTGTGCTTCCTACAGTGCCTATGCCAAGAAGGAGGCTCCATAAAAGTAAGCTTTAAATTAAATTAATAGCAAGTAAGCAAAATAAAAGGCTGATGCTATGATGTTGAAGAAGTTTCTTCTTGATTTCAAATCATTAATGTAATATTCCTCAGAAAGATCATGTTAGAAGTGTTATGGCTTGGTAGCTATTCAAGGCAATTCAAATAAACCATTGACAAGAAATAATAGACCTGGCTCACCATGAGCATAGATTCTATCATAGAACAGTTAAAATTCAGATGGTCTATGAAATAATTATTATTATGAGGTGGACTTATATTGAGCAATGTCAGAGTTTTCTCATATCCTCAGCATCCATCATAAAGTTTTGAAAAATCATCTTCTCGGAAGATGGATAAACTTCATATCAATAAGCACATAATTCAAACAATTTTGGGGTAGGAACTTTCTTTCATTTGAAAATCATGGACTTAACATAAGTATTTTAGTCTTTGTTGATTCAGATAAGGCCATAATCACAGTAGCATCTGACTCTCTAAGCACATATATGTAGCCAGTGGGACTGGAGGACTGACGTTATTCCAAAATAGCATAGTCCGCGTTGACACACAAGCAGTTATTTCAACATAATGTGAAAGTAATGTTAAGCTAGAAAGCTGCTTACTCTGACTCCTGTAACCTTCACTATACGAAGAGTAAGGGACGTTGGGTGAAGAGTGCTCTATCTTGAAATAATGGTTGTGTAGATAGCATCAAAAGTCAAAATACTCTATTTCAACTTAAGGTATGCAATTAGCATATCTCAAATTGCATAGCTTATTTCAAGTTTAGCCCTTCTGTGTAGTTGTGCTCTCAGTTACTGTTGAATTTTGTTTCAGATTATTTATGTTATTTTGAGGAAGAGCATTAGAGATGGGAACGCTTCTTTCCCTCTATATTTAAATATAGTCCATTTATACACTTTTTACAGATAACTTAATGGAGTTTCGTAGACCATTAGAACATTTCCCACACATATGGTCTTCACAGTGTGAAAAGACACACAGCTAGAATTTAAAGGAGAAATACAAATGGCAGGAGCTAAAGGCTTGATTGTCTTTGTTGGAAATATATATTTTTTGTATCTCTGAAGTAGAAGTAAAGACAAATGAACATCTTTATGGTATAATCACCAGGTTGAAAAATCAGGTAACTTTAGTCCACAAACTCCCTGTTAGCACAATGAGTTTTTATGTTCTTTATATCTTCGTTGGTGGATGAGTTGATGTTTAAATGCTCATTCATCATTTACTATCTAAAAGAAAAGCTATTACCTGAAACTCATTTTTACAGTTGCAGGCAAACTGAAATAATCATTTTCAAGGACCTAAAGCTGTTTCTTGAAGAATGCCATCATTTTCACCTTATTTTACTTACCACTCACACTAGTACATGAGGTCCCTTCAAGAACTACACCTTGCAAAATCTCATTCCAGATATTGCCAGCCACCCCTGTCTGCATGAAGAGGGCTAACAAAACTTTCTGTTTGAGCAAACTATATTAATCTTGCAGACAGGACAATAGAACCACTCTAAAAGTGCAATTCAACAATAAATATATCTGGTTTTCATAGTGTGCTAACCTATACAATTTGATATTGGTTGTGAAAGGCATTGTAAGGATGCACTGAATGGATTTATTGCTCAATCATGTCCCCCAAAATTAGACATCTAACAAAACCCCCCTCCCATTCCAACATCACCTCTGAAAGGAATATCTTTTTAATGGGCTTGGTCCCAGAGTCTTCCCAAACAGTTCTGGAACAGCCAAATTGTGCTTTAGGTAGTTTTCATGGTTCCTGGGAATAAAGTAAAGTCCCCATCATGTAATATGCAATGCTTGCTTGTCCAGTAGAGAGGAGATGATAAGTTTTGAGACTGGCTAGCCTTTAAATTTTAGTATAAAAGTCTCTCTCAAGTGGCAACCGAGAGTGACACACTACCTCCAATTTAGAATCCTATTAGGTTCAGTTTAGTACCTTTTTTTTTTAATTCTAACAGCCTTACAGTCATATATTTAGTGTGTATCTATAAAGCACTTGGATACATGATTACATATACCTTCCATTTAACTTTTTAAATCATAGTTTATATTCCTGCTGATTGTTCTGTGATAAAAACTGTTATTTTAAACTAGTTTCATGTATATTATGTATGCAATTGATTATGTACCAAAGATCCATATTTTCAGACATAGTTTCCAGCCATTAGGTACCTAAATCCATATTTAGGCACCTGATATTCACAGTAATTAAGTAGTCACGGCTCCCATTGTGTTCCTGGTGCAACTCTAGGTGATATTTGAAAGGAGGCAGGAGACACTTGCTATTTGAAAGAGAGCAGGCCATATTTTAAGAATATTGAAGGCAAGACAATGTATGGAATCAACCAGTATTTTCCTTTCAAGCCCCACTAGATTTGATATTTCCATCTTCCTCAGAAACTTTGACATTTCCTTTGCAAGATAGTAACCCTAGTCCATGGGTGGGTAAAAGGGCCTCCGCAGGCTGGATCTGGCCCACCAAGTAGGTTGATCCGGCCTGCAGAGGCCCTGCCATTCCCCTGACCCCAGGCCAATTAGGGGCTGGGGGCGGGGTAAGTGCACGAAGTTTCCTCCAACCTGCCAGGAGCACACAGCACTTTGAAGCACCCTGTGCTCCTGGCAGGGTGGGAGGAGACTTCATGTGCTCCCCTGAGTCCAAGCCCTGATTGGCCCGGGGCTAGGAGAAGCATGAAAAGTTTCCTCCATCCTCCTCCCACCCTGTTAGGTGCGCGTGGCACTTTAAAGTGCCACACGGTGCTGGCAGGGTGGGAGGAGGCTTTGCATGCTCCCCTGCCCCCAGGCCAATCAGAGCTTGGGGGTGGGGGAGTGCCCAAAGTTTCCTCTGTCCTGCAAGGAAAAGTGCCTTGTGCCCCTCGCGATGTGGGGGGAGGGCGGAGGAAACTTTGTTCAGCTCTCCCGCCCTGATTGGCCTGGGGGTAGGGGAGAGTGTGCGAAGCCTTCTCCTACCATGCCAGGAGAGTGTGGCACTTTGAAGTGACATGCGCGCCTCACAGGGCGGGGGTAGGGCAGAGGAAACCCAATCAGGGCCTGGGGGTGGGGGAGCTGCACAAAGGTTCCTTCGCTCTGCCCCAGCCCTCAGAGGAGCGCACGGAACTTCAAAGTGCCATGCATTCCTGGCAGGGCAGAAGGAAGCTTCGTGTGCTCCGCCCCCAGGCCCTGATTGGCCTGGGGGTAGGGGAGTATGTGAAGACTATTCCTGCCCTGCCAGAGGCATAGGTGCTTAGTGGGAAGGGGAGGAGGAAATGGGCTTCCCCACCTCCAGACCAATCATGGTCTCTGGATGGGGAAGCCTGGAAGCTTTCTGGCCCTGCCCCTTCTGTTTTAGGCCCTGCCCCTTCCAGGGTGATCCAGGGCCACTTCAAAGATTTTTGGCCCCCAGCCAAAAATTATTGCCCACCCCTATCCTAGCCTCTCTCTGAAGGGATTATAAATGTCCAGATCTCCAAATTAAAATATTTTATTGACTTGAAAAAAAGAGCAGGTAAGAGCAAGAATAATGACCACAGAGGAGGAATTATCCCATTCCAAGATAGCAACTGGGGACTTAAGTTCCAATCTTGCAAAACTTTACACTCATGCTTATATTTTCACCCAATACAGTACCTATATATTTCATGTGTAAGTTTTTGCAGGATCATAAGAGAAATTGAGGTTCAAAGAAACCCATTAGTAAGATTTAAAAGCTCCACTTCCCCTTAGTGCTACCAAACCCAGGCTGGCAACAATCTTTATTATAGATGATAACATACAACATCTATTTTTTTTTTAAATTATATGTTGGTGTGATAAGGTAAAAAAGGTAAGTTGAATACATGTCAGACTTAAAAAGCTGAATTTATAATTGTCACAAGTAAGCTATTTTACTACTAAAACTAAACTAACAACAACTTGCTGTAACTACATGTTTCCTACAACTATATTGCTAGAAAATTATAAAAGGGTAGATTTACTTTATTGGCTGTGCCTGTGTTTTATCAAACTCTGTAGGCACATTTACAGCAATTGTACTTTATGTAACACAATATCTTGTGAACAGTCTGATGAGAAAGGGCTACTTTGTTTGTACCAAATGTGTTGTTATGGCCCAATTCTGCTCTCATTGAAGTCAATGGGAGCTTTGACATTAATTCCAGTAAAAACAAGGACATGCACTTGATGTTATCAGTGCATGAAATACACTAATACTTAGAAAGAAAAACATATGGAGATGGTTAATTAGCCAATGTTGGACTGAGGACCCACACTTAACTGTTTTCACTTCTGTAGCTGTTTTCTTTCCTTCCATCTTTTGTTTTTTTCACTGACATAACACAGATTTTATTCACCAAGCATGTGGTCCTCAGCATTTGCCCTACTAGAGAAGACACTAAGCGAAGTGGCTAAAAAAGCAATTATCACCTTCCCACTTTTTCGCTTTTAGTTAAGTTACTTTGTTGAAGGCTCAGTTTACTACAAATGTTTAGTGGCAGGGTTTTTGCAATATCTCAGGCCTTGACAGCTTTGCATGACAAGAGGTGGCACAGTGTCAGTAATAAACTAGTGTGTTATTTACATACTAATTAAGGTTTGTACTAGCAGGTGATAGAATGTCATAACTCCCAAATTCTGTTCAAATCTATTTTTAAACTGTATATTAGGATTACGAATCTGTGTAAAGATGGTCATTTTTTTTATCTATAAGACACTCCTGTCTTGTTGTGTAGCTCTGCCCTTCAAAAGAATTATAGGATGGTTTAATGTGTCTCACAAATCTTTTCCTGGCTGACTTTTCCAGTTCATTTCAATGTTAGAAGTGTCAATTTTCAGCTACTTATCAGAAAGCAAAGTTTGCATTTTGCTAAAGCCTGTGTCGTCTTCTGCTTGCTCAGAAACAAATTTCAATAGTACATAAAGAGCATTTGAATCCTAGTGTGGCATTGTTTGAGTTCACTATTAACCTCTCACTCTAACTATTTGAGTCAAGGGCCTTTTCATTTTAGCATCAGAAAATTACCTTGCTTATTTAAAAGGGGAAGTTCCATCCTAAAACTTTAAAAATAAAATAAAATAAAATCTGCTTCCCACATGGAAAGAAGTAAAAATTGCTACTAGAACAGAAAGTTCTCCAAGCTGACATATGTACTGCCTAATAACATACTCTGAATCCATATGTCTGCCATATATAATAGTCAGAGGTGTATTGCTGCTTTTCTTTAAGAGGTCACACTATAACCTTCTGTTCTTACCCCTGAAGAAAGCAATCAAGGACTGTGAGAACATTAGTTGTTACATAAGTGTATGAGCCATGTGGATAGTAATTAAATTAGTGACCTGGGCTCTGACTCTTCATAAGGTTTAACTTTGTGATTATCCAAGAAGCCACTGAGAGAATTTCTGATTAACAGTAAAAATAATCAAAAAGCAAACAAACAATAATGGTCCAGACCAGCAGTGATCACTAGTTGCTAAGGAATATGGATGGAAGGATGCTGTAAATTACTGATTTCATTGCAGTGTGTCTAGGATGGAACTGTGATTTAATTGTATTGTAACTGATGCCATTTGACAATAGTTGAGGTTTCAGGCTGATGTGTCACATGAATCTGTATCTGTTATGTTTGCATGTAGATAAAGAGATACAGAAATGTGACCAAGAAGCATTTTAGCTTCATGAATAATTTGATATGTGGATGGTTCATTTCTCACTACTGTTTGTTCTATAGAGGATCTTGGGCTTTAATATTTAATGCTATTTCTGTAGCCCCTTCCAACTGTGTGTAATGCCAGAGGAGCTGTCCCATTGAAGTTAATGGAACCTTAGCTATATAGGCCAAATCCTCAACTTCCCTTATGATTGCAAGTAGCTACTGGACTAAATAGAGAGTGATTCCTTCCACATTACAAGGATATTAATCTGTTTTAACACTGACTCCTGTCACATGACTGGAGCTAGCAAATAAAGATCAGTCTCTTAGTATCCCTCTAGCGTGTCACATTCTTATTACAAGCATCAGGAAGGAATGATGAACCCATTATCTTGAAAGCAGAACATCTTGTCATAGGAGAAAGAAGCAAAACAATATATTTTTTTAAAACACTGGATTCGTTCTGCTTGGATTTTGTGAATCTGCAGTAAAGTGGCAGGTTTGGTTTGCTGAGGTTCTTAGGCCTAAGATATGCTTGGTGTTTGAAACTGTCAACTCTTTTGACCAGAGAAAGGAATTGCACTGAATTATCTACATAGAGTTGATAGCATTCTCAGGTCCCTGGGCAATGTAGGGGAGGGCTGGCTCCATGCTCCCGGAACAGGTGGGGCTGGGGGCAGGAGGGACAGGGCAAATGGGAGCTGGCCCTCAACAGTGCTTGGAGTGCGGAGACCCCCTTCCCCCCCAGCCCTCAGAGCCACATGGCATGTGTGGTCCAGTGCTCTGGTGGTTATTTAAAGGGCCCAGGGTTCTAGCCATCACCATTGCTTCTGTATTGCCAGGCCCTGGGGTAATTGTCCCTTTTTGCCCCCATCCTGTTCGTGGGCCTGGCAACATCAGTTTTTACATCAATTCAATGATAATTATGTGTAGACAAGCCTCTAGCTAATCCTGTGCTAAAATTTTTCTGAACCATTTTCAGTGCTCAGTAATGTGCAGGATTAAGCCCCCATTGAGCAAAGAATGATCCAAACAAAAAAAGACTTTGTGATGGATTAGGTCACAGAGATCCCCTTGAGACTGTCTACCTGCCCTCTGAGGCTCCCCACCACCATGTCCTGCTGGGCTAGAGCCTCAGGTCTCCCCCAGCAAAGCCACAGAGTTGGGGAGTCACAGCCCACAGCAGAGCAACATAGAAACTGAGAGCAGCTCTACTCTGAGAAGACTCAGTCACAGGGACACAGCCTTAGTGGGACCAGAACCCCAGATAAATCTGTCTTACATTTCATAAAAATTGTATACATAGCAAGCTCAAAGCCCTCTGTGAATGAAAGAGAGAGATGCACAGCTGTTGTTTCTTCCAGGTAATTATTATTTACATAGGGTTTAATAATAAAAAAGTGATTTTATTAAATATAAAAGTAGGATTTAATTGGTTGCAAATGATAACAGACAGTAAGTTACCAAACAAAATAAAACAAAACACATCAGCTAAAAGCTTATTACTCAGACATTTTTTACATGGAATTTATTACCCTAACAGTACTTTTGATTATCTTTTCTCCTAAGCTAGGCAGTTGGGCCTGATCCTTCCCCTATTCAGTTTTAGATGTTTCTAGCAGTCATCTCGGTGGTAAGCAAGGAGTGTCTTGATGTCTGGCATCTGCCAACTCTCCACTTGTTTAGTTCCTGCATATAAATAGATTTTGCCTGAGGCGGGAATTCTTTGTGTTCAGTTTCAATGCTTTTTTCACAACCCAACGGAAAAGTACCACATCCAAAATGTTCCAGCATCAGTTGACCTTAACAGTCTGGGCTTACAGGAAGAACAAAACTATTCACAGATCATTCTCTTGAGTAATGGACCATTAAGTTCTTTGAATACTGCTAATGACCATCAGTAGCACATCTAGATATATAAACAGGTTTATACTTCATATTTCTAACTTCAAGTACAGGAATAATGTGTGCACACATGTAGAATATACACATTCAGTGGAATAAAAGCCACATTTTGCATAAGCTCTATTTGAGTTAGACATACTCATATTCCAAAAAAACACACTTCCATAAAAATAAGAGAGCATAATGTCACATACAAAGCAGAATACATTTTCTAAAATCGTTTCACATTTGTGACATGTGATATATAAAATGTATAGTATATGGATAGAGCTGGTTGTGAAAATTCTTCAGATTCCTATGCCTACTCAGGGAAAATAACAGCCATGTTGAGCACCCGGGCAACATGGGGTGGGGGCTGCTCTGTGCTCCCAGAAAAGGCGGGGTGTGGGACAGACAGCGTGCCATGCCAATCCCCCTACAGCCTGCTCTGCACTCCCAGAAGGGGCAGGGCCACACCAGTCCCCTCACAGGCCTAAGTGCTGCCCAGAGTGAAGCAGCCCCCCAAACCTTAGAGCTACCCAGAGCATGCTGCATGACACTCCGGTGACAGTTTAAAGAGCCCAAGAAGCCAAGTGCTGCCACTGCTAAAGTAGTGATGGCAGCAGCTAGGAGCCTTGGGCCCTTGTCAATCGCTGGGCAGCAGTTGCACCCTTTTACTCTCTCCCTCTCCTCTGCGTCAGCAGGCCTATGTACGTTAGGACAGCTTGCTCTCATTTCATGTATGTACACCCTGCTCATGCTGGAGCTTTGAATATTTTTATATACGTAGCTATGTATCCGCGGCATACAATGGGCATTGAGATCCTTGACTGCCAATTTATTGGTTTCGTGCAAAGTTTGAATTTTTGAATTCCAGCAAATTATTCTCATAGGGCTGAATCAAACTTGTAAATGAACTTAAGTTGTAAGGTTTCCCTGTTGTTGCCTGATCTAAGATTACATTTACATTTCTAGTATCAGAGGGGTAGCCGTGTTAGTCTGAATCTGCAAAAGCAACGAGGAGTCCTGTGGCACCTTATAGACTAACTGAAGTGTAGGAGCATAAGCTTTCGTGGGCAAAGACCCACTTCGTCAGATGCATGTCGCACATGCATCTGACGAAGTGGGTCTTTGCCCACGAAAGCTTATGCTCCTACACTTCAGTTAGTCTATAAGGTGCCACAGGACTCCTCGTCGCATTTACATTTCTAATTACCCACTTTTAAGGTTGACAGGTTCTGTCCCAGGATCAGGCCGGGTATTTAATTATTGTATGATTGGGAACCCTGATGTGCACAGTTACAACACTCACTCACTATAGAAACTCTTGCATATTTATATGTTTAATTTATTAATGCAATTTGCATGGTCACAAACACCCCAATTGCATAAGATAGGGAATGTCCATCCATATTTCCATACCATGTACTTACATCATTCCTTCTAGAACAATCTTAGGTGTTAGCCCATCATATTTCTCATTATCTTCACCTTCCCCATCACCAGGGGCCATCATTCTGGCTCTTCAAAGGACTACATCTTCTTCTCCGTCTCGCCCCTCAGCTGGGGTCCCACTTTTAGACTATCTGATGCTGATGCTGACATGTTTGATGCATATTCAGTAGGGGATATTTCTAATGTTGAAGTGTCCTTTTCCTATAGGTCAATGTATCATTGCTCTCAACTTATTATCATATACGTCAATTCATTACCATGGACCTTTGTGGTCATCTATCACATCCTGTGTCCTGAATACTCAACTCAGCCTGAACCAGTTATTTTGGGACTTGTATATAATGATGCATCTGCTGAGTCTGAAGGTATTTTTCCTACCATTCTATGTGGGAGAAAGATTCCAGACATAAGTTCCCCTTTTCAGTCCTGGGAAACCAAAAATAAGCTATGACCTGTATCTGGGTGAGACCATGTCTCAACCATGGAAATCTCCTAACCTCAGCTGCTGCTGATCTTGCAAATGGCCTGTTACATCCTGGACCAAAGATAAAATATAGCCCCATATTACTTGACCTGGACTATGAGCTTACGTGTCTTTTTTTTTCATTAAAGTGCAACCCTGCCTTCTCATTGGCTGTAATGCAGACATGGCACTCATTCAGAGGATGAGCCATTTTGTTATACCCTAGAGCAGCAACCACTGCACTGCAGGGGAACCCGATTCACCAGACAGCCCTTGGGCTGGGCTGTACTGCACCCATGCTGCAACTACGCCTAGTGGCATCTGGACTGCCATACAGCAGTCAGTGCATGGCACCAACAGGCTTGTGGTTGGCTGTGTGGGGGAAGGCAAGCAGCATATGCACACAGATTGGTACAAGTAGCAGGACCACTCATTTAGGGCTCTTGCTAGACTGTTTACAAACATGCCCTGGCCCCAGCTAAGAAAGGGCACGGACCTATGCCCAGGAGGCTCCATGGCAAAGCCCCCCAAGGAGTTGAGTGCTGCTGTGCTAGTATTCAGTGGGCCTTCACGAACTGCGGTGGGCAGACATTAGGCCTAGTGATATTACACCTGAACACAGACATCAGTCAAGCTAACACAAAGGGCCTGTGGGAATGCTGAGAGCAGCTTTGCAACACCTGCCTCCCAGTCCACTGAGTGTAGCCCTCTGGCCAGGTAGATATGCCCTCCTCCCCTTCAGTTGCACTGGGCAGGCAAGGTACATTGTGCTGCAGTCCAGCCTTTAGCACAGTGGTCTCCAACCTTTTTACACCCAAGATCACTTTTTAAATGACAGAACAAGTCAAGATCTACTGCCCCATCCTTCCCCCAAGACCCCACCCCTTCCCTTGAAGCCCTGCCCCGCCCCGCCCTCTCTATTCTCCTCCTCTCCATTACTTGCTATCCACAACGCTAATACTTCTGGGTTTTTTTTTTCAATTCTTCTGTAGAAAGAGGTTTTTCCAATATTTGGCCTGTCTAGACTGGACCAAATGTCAGAAAAAAACCCTTCTTTTTGGAAGCCCCCCTTATTCCTCGTGGAAAGAGGAATACAGGGGTGACCGAAAGAGTATGTTTGCTCTTCCACTAAAAAAAGTGGAAGAACAAATGCATCCCTGGATGCAGAAGAGTGTTTCTGGGATATGTCTGGAATCCTGAAAAACTCCTGGGCTACGTCTACACTGGCATCCCTTCCGGAAAAGGGATGCTAATGTAGCACGTTGGAATAGGCAAATCCACGGGGGATTTAAATATCCCCCGCGGCATTTTCATTTACATGGCTGCCGCTTTTTTCCGGCTTGGGGAAAAGCCGGAGAAAAGCGCCAGTCTAGACGTGATTCTCCAGAAAATAAGCCCTTTTCCGGAGGATCTCTTATTCCTACTTGAAAGTAGGAATAAGAAATCCTCCAGAAAAGGCTTTATTTTCCAGAGAATCACTTCTAGACTGGCGCTTTTCTCCGGCTTTTCCCCAAGCCGGAAAAAAGTGGCAGCCATGTAAATGCAAATGCCGCGGGGGATATTTAAATCCTCCGCAGATTTGCCTATTCCAAAGTCTACATTAGCATCCGTTTTCCGGAAAGGGGTGCCAATGTAGACACAGCCCTGCAGTCTAGCTGTACCCTCGCTGGGTTGAGACAGGATGTGTAGGCTCTGGGGTGGGAATGGGGGATTGGATGTGGGAAGGGGTGAGAGGTTGAAGCTCTGGGAGAAAATCTAGATGCAGGAAGAGGTGAAGAAGGGGACGCTGGCTTGGGAAGGAGGCTCTAGGCTGGGCAGTGTTGGGGTCAGATGGAGGGTTGGGGTGCTAAGCAAGCTTCATTTTTAAATAAAATACTATGTCAAACACAAAGGCTGTGTCTAGACTGCACCCCTTTTGTGGAAAAGGGATGCAGATTAGCCACAGCACAATTTCAAATGAAGCGGGGATTTAAATCTTCCCGCTTCATTTGCATAAATATGGCTGCCGCTTTTTTCCGGCTCAGGGCTTTGCCGGAGAAAAGCGGCAGTCTAGCTGGGATCTTTCGGAAAATAAAGCCTTTTCCGAAAGATCCCTTATTCCTGATTTTAAGAGGAATAAGGGATCTTTCGGAAAAGGCTTTATTTTCCGAAAGATCCCGGCTAGACTGCCGCTTTTCTCCGGCAAAGCCCCAAGCCGGAAAAAATGGGCAGCCATGTTTATGCAAATGAAGCAGGGAAGATTTAAATCCCCGCGTCATTTGCAATTGCGCTGTGGCTAATCTGCATCCCTTTTCTGCAAAAGGGGTGCAGTCTAGTCACAGCCAAAAAGTTTCTGCACTGTCTTTATTTATGAGAAGGGCAGAGAACCTGTTTTGAGTCAGGGGTCACTGACTCACAGAAAAGTCAGTTGGGGCCACAAAAGTGAGATGCAAAAAAAATAACTCCTCCAACCCTCCCCCGTCCCATGCCTCACTAATGTGGCCCCAACTGTGCTGGTGGGAACAGGAGACATGATACTGGGGAAGGGTGCTAGTGGGTTCTGGGGCAGGAACAGGTTGCCAGTGGAGGCAGGGTTCTGTGGTAGAGGACTGGGTGCCAGTGGAGACAGGGTTCTATTGCTGGGGGCAGGAGAGAGGGAACAGGATGCTGGGAGGGCAGGGGACAGGGTTTTGAGGCAGGAGGCAGAGGACAGGGAGCCAGTGGGGACAGGGTTCTGTGGCAGGGGATAGGGAACAGGGTGCTGGGGGCAAGGGGGAAGAGGACAGGTTTCTTCAGCAGGGGACAGGGGACAGAGTTCTGCAGCAGGGTACAGGGTGCCAGTGGGGGAAAGGGGACAGGGTGCTGTGGGGAGGGAGGCAGAAATCAGGGTTCTGCAGCAGGGGACAGGGTGCCAGTGGGGACAGAGTCCCCTGCACCTCCCTCCTCCCAGGACACTCCCCACCCCCCTGCAGAGGAGGGAAGCCCTGTCGCACGCCTCCTGTGGGGCCGGCGTGCACCTCCCACAGAGCAGGGGAAGCCCCTGTCATGCGCCCCCTCCAGGCCTGACTTCCCCTCCCGCAGAGCAGGGAAGCCTGTGCACACACCCCCTCCAGGGCCAACCCTGCTCCCCACCCTCCTGCGGAGGAAGGATGCCCCGTTGCGCACTTCCTCCAGGGCCGGCGTGAGCCTCCTGCTGATCAGGGAAGCCTGTGCACGCGCCCCCTCCAGGGCCAACTCCCCCCCTCCCGCAGAGAAGGGAAGTCCCAGCATGTGTCTCTGGGGACTCCCCCAGTAAGCTCCCAGCATGCCACAGACCTGGGGCAAGGAGGCAGCCAGCGCATTTCCGGAACCCCCAGCTCAGGACTTCTCTTCACCCAGTGGGAAGCCACCACTACCTCCATTGTCGCTGGAGGTAGACAGTGGGGCTTCTTGGGGGAGGGGGGAAATGGGAGGCCCAGAATGCCTCATGATCAGCTGGCCGAGTACTCGCAAGTGACCACAGGTTTAGCAGATTTTTTGCATTACAGCTCTTAACTACACCTCTATGTTAAATCTACCCATTAATATATTAATGAATTAATCTAAATCAACACAACCATATTATTAGCATGATAGGAAAGCAACTTGATAGGCTACACTCTGGAGTTGGCTTGTGAAATTAGCCTGAAACAATACTGTGACTCTGAGATCCCTTAATGAATGCCCAGACAGGTTGCAAAGGTTTCCACAGGGAAGCCTTAGAAGTTAACTTAATTTACAAGTTTGATTCCTATAACAGAAGCTTCAGGGGGTAGCCGAGACATTGGCTGCATGGCCTGCTACATTCCATATCCTAATGACATAAAAAAACAACAATGGGTACTTAAGAACAATTAGTACCTTTTCTATCAGCTCCATGTAGCATGGACACCCTAACTGACTATTTCTTTCCCTCCTTTTTTCCTTCTTTTTCCTCCTCTCCTCCCTTTCCCCATCCCTTATTTATTTAGAAACTGGACTTTTAATTAAACAAAATACAGGACTATGTAGCACTTTAAAGACTAACAAGATGGTTTATTAGATGATGAGCTTTCGTGGGCCAGACCCACTTCCTCAAATCAAATAATGGAAGAAAATAGTCACAACCATATATACCAAAGGATACAATTTAAAAAAAATGAACACACATGAAAAGGACAAATCACATTACAGAACAGAAGGGGAATGTGGGGGGGGGGAGGGGAGAGGGCGAAGGAAGGTGAATGCCAGTGAGTTAATGATATTAGAGGTGGGGAAAGGGAGATGTCTGTGAGTTAATAGTATTAGAGGTGATAATTGGGGAAGCTATCTTTGTAATGTGTAAGATAGTTGGAGTCTTTGTTAATTCCTCTGTGGAGAGTGTAGAATTTTAGCATGAATGCCAGTTCAGAGGATTCCCTTTCAAGTGCAGATTTGAATGTCTTCTGAAGTAGGATGCAGGTTAGCAGGTCATTCAGACAGTGTCCTTTCTGGTTGAAAAGACGAGCAACTGTTTTTTCTTTGTGATCCTGTCTAATGTCTGTTTTGTGGGCATTGATTCTTTGGCGAAGTGTCTGAGATGTTTGTCCAATGTACATAGCAGACGGACACTTTCGGCACATGATAGCATCGATTATATTTCTGGATGCGCAGGAATATGTGTTCTTGATCTTCTAACTCACTTGGTTAGCCCTCGGCTAGCCTGAGACAGCATCTCCATGCTCTTAAGTCCCCCTTGATGCCCTGCCGGCACTGCTTCCGGCCATCCTTTAGCCCAGTTCAAGGTCCACTTAATGTGGACATGCTAGTTCAAATTAGCAAAACGCTAATTCGAATTAGTTTTTTAGTCTGCATGCGTTAGTTCGAATTAGCTTAGTTCGAATTAACGTTGTAGTGTAGACATACCCTTAGAGTGTGGAGCTGCTGCCTCAGGCTAGCCGAGGGCTGTGCTTAAAGGGACCCCACCCCCACCTCGGACAGACAGTTCTCAGGGGTTCCCCGCTTGCAAAGCAGTCCTGGCTTGGAGTGCCCTGAGTGCCCACACTTGGCACATCACAGCACTCAGCCATCAGCCCAGCTGCACTTGCCGTAGGCTGCCATCCAGGGCGGGGGTCAATCAAGGGGCTTCAGGAAAGCTTCCACCCCAAGAAGCCCGCAGAGCCACCCCAGTCCTCCCCATCGGGGGCTCGTACCCCATTCCTCCCTCACCTCCTTCCACTTACCCCTCCCTAGCCCCCCTTCCTGATGTACAAAATAAAGGACACGTGTGTTCAAAAATAGAAACTCTCTTTATTGAACAAAACTCGGGGAGACTGGGAAAAGGAGGTAGGAGAGGGGAAGAGAGAGGCTGGGAGAGGGGAGGGCAACTACAATATCAGGGGTTTGGAACAGGTCCCATATGAAGAGAGGCTAAAGAGACTGGGACTTTTCAGCTTACAAAAGAGGAGACTGAGGGGGGGATGTGATAGAGGTCTATAAAAGCATGAGTGTTATGGAGAGGGTGCATAAAGAAAAGTTCTTCATTAGTTCCCATAATAGAAGGACTAGAGGACACCAAATGAAATGAATGGGTAGCAGGCTTCAAACTAGCAACAGAAAGTTCTTCTTCACAAAGCAAATAGTCAACCTGTGGAACTCCTAGCTGCAGGAGGCTGTGAAGGCTAGAACTATAACAGAGTTTAAAGAGAAGTTAGATAAAGGCATGGAGGTTGGGTCCATGGAGTGCTATTAGCCAGGGGGTAGAAATGGTGTCCCTGGCCTCTGTTTGTGGAAGGCTGGAGATGGATGGCACGAGACAAATGGCTTGGTCATTGTCTTTGGTCCATCCCCTCCAGGGTCCCTAGTGTTGGCCACTGTTGACAGACAGGCTACTGGGCTAGATGGACCTTTGGTCTGACCTAGGACGGCCATTGTAAGCTCTGGGCTCAGGGTCGGGGGTCTCAGTGGACCACCTTGATTTTCATGCACACCTGCTCCTGGGTGGCCAGGCTGGCAGCTCTCCTGCCCTAGATGGCCACTTTCCTGTGCCGAGTGCGGAGGTCGTGGATGAGGTCCACGATCTCCGCACTAGACCCCAGGTGGGCGCCCGCCTCTTGCGGACCCGGGCAGGCTCCCGGGAGCCGCCAGCCTGGTCCCGGGAAGAGGCGGAGGGCTGGGTGGCAGTGGGTGGCTGGCTCGAGTCGTACCAGGTGCAGGGTCTGCTGGCTGGGTGCTGGCAGTCTTGCACCTGGAACGGGCACTGTAGCCAGCCCGTGCCCCTTTAAGGGCTCCGGGGCCGGGAGGGGGGCAGACGAGTTTCCCTGGTGTTGGCCAGAGTGGCCACCAGGGAAAGCTGGGGAGGGCTAGCCTCTCACTAATTCGAATTAAGTGGTTACACAGCCCTTAATTCGAACTAGCTAATTCGAACTAGGCATTAGTCCTCGTAAGGTTTACCTAGTTCGAATTAAGCGCTCCGCTAGTTCGAATTAAGTTTGAACTAGCGGAGCGCTAGTGTAGTGCCTATCAAAGTTAATTTGAACTAACGTCTGTTAGTTCGAATTAACTTTGTAGTGTAGGCATACCCTAATCTACTACTACACTATTTGTTGTTTTTTAAGTTTTTCCAAACTATTGAGAGTTCACCATAATGTACTGGATATGGATATGGAGCCAAACTCTAATCTCAGTTATCCCAAAGCAAATTTGGGGAACTGTTTTTAAATCCATGGATGAGTCAGTCATTCCTGGATTTACCCTTGTGTGTAACTGATCTCAGGATCTGACCCATGGTCCCATTTTTTTACCCTACCCAAAACTGCTAAAACATCCTTGCACATATTCAGCATAGTTTATATTGCAAATTTTATAGAACTAAATATAGAATTTGGCCTTTGTTATAACTGGGTGGTACACTACTATCTCTAGAGCTATCTTAACTGTTCTGTTCAGGGTCATCAGTGTAGTTGCATATGCAATATACAGTACATTGTTTCTGCAATGTGTATGCACTTTCCTCCTTTAAAAATGTCAGAAATGGAAATTCCAGATATTTGACACTGCAGTAGCTTGCTGAACGAGGGCTGAATATTAGCTTTTTCTATCATTGTTTCGAGCAACTTTCTGATTTGTAACAATACAATAATTATATGACAAATAATTGAAAAGAAACAAAAAGAATTTGGGGCCTACATAATTTAAACAGGGCCAAATTTAACTGAATATGACCCATTAGGTTGCCTGGTCCCTGACTTATAAGACATACTAAAATTTAAGCCGATAACTCAAATGGTTCCTGAGATATAAACTTGTGAAAAGTCACAATTTTGCATTGTGCTGAAAAGCCACCTTACAATACAGTGACTACTATAGCTCTTTAGTATCCAGCAGAGTTCTCCTGCTGTGCTTTGTCAGTCGGTAGCAACATCCAAGTCTTCTTGTAAAAGTAATTCACACTTTTTTCACAACACTGTTGCTTTAATTACCACTGAACTCTGCTGTTGCTCAGACAGGCCTAGCAGGACCAAGAGAGGGTCAGCACCACAGTCACTGCAAAAGAAGCAAATGGCTTTTTTTTCTTACTTTAATATTAACAAACCATCTTTGATTGAAATGTTCCTAGCTTCTGAGACCTAGTCTTGTCTCTGTGCTCTCTTGGGGTATTCATTATCAAAGAATACCCACAGATGTCAATCAAGAAAAACATCAGAAATAATACCTAAAATCCTAATCAGAAACTTCAAGTAAAGAAAAGACTTACATATCTTTAACATGCAAACAACTGATTGGATTTACTGTACATGCACACTGAATTTCTGATGTAAATGGACAAACTAACCAACATATGTGCATTCTTAGGCTTTAAAAATTATTGTTATGCATTCATATGCAATTCCTTCATTTTTTCCCATGTTTAGTTGATTTGTAACACCTCATTAGAACCAAACACTTCTCCAGTTCAATCAGAAGTCACATTGCAAAGGTAAATTTTAAATTAAAAAAATGTTTCATCTCTGTCCCACAGTATTGCCTGGGAAATAAAAATAATAAAATAAATAAAATGACCTCCTTGAGTTGCATTGCAGCAAGCTTTTGTTGTTTTTGTTATATATTATTATTATTTATTTTATTTTATTTTATTTTATTTTATTTTATTTTATTTTATTTTATATCTCAGTACTGCACCTAAGACAGGAGGGAGATCTTTGAAAAGGAAAGCAAAGAAAAAGAAGTTTGTATTTTTAACATGGTTACTGAAAAAGCAGGTAAAGAGGCAAAGGAGAGAAGGGAAATACCTTTGGGTCTTTGTTTATAATAGTGAGACTGTCCAGGGGATAAGCATTCTGGTAACCACATATTGAGTCACTTAAGAGTAAATGTAGAGATGTGTTTTATAGTAAATGTGGTAAAATCTTCCCCTTGCTGAACCCCCCACCTCCAGCTCCCCTTCAACCCCCCTCCCCTTATACACTAGAAGCAGCAACGAATAGGCAGCTGCATGATCAGAACTTGACACATACAGCTGGCACAGGACAGGAAGTCTCACAATGAGCAGGCAGAACATGTGTCAGGCAACATGTTACTGTTCCTCTCAGTAGGAGCAGTGTGCAAGTCTTAACTATTGCTGGCTAGCGCTTCTGGCTGGTGGCTGCATAAGTGCTGACCAGTTGGGATTTGGGGTATGCCCTTGCTGCTAGCCAGGTATATCACCCAGTTTATTCTAAGGAGGTATTCTCACCCAGCACTCTTCTGTATAAGTATGCTGCCTGGTTATTTGTGGGTGGGTGAGTGGGGTGAGGTGGGGTTGGGGGGGGGGGGGGGGAGAGAATAGAAATCAACAGAGAGCAGGATTTGCTTCCTGTGTATCTGTGTGGTAATGTTCCTTAGACTTAGAGTATATTTTCTGATAGAGATGTAGCCGTGTTAGTCTGGGGTAGCTGAAGCAAAATGCAGGACAATGTAGCACTTTAAAGACTAACACGATGGTTTATTAGATGATGAGCTTTCGTGGGCCAGACCCACTTCCTCAGATCAAATAGTGGAAGAAAGTAGTCACAACCATACATACCAAAGGATACAATTGAAAAAATTTTTTTTGTTCATTTTGTTCATTTGTTCATTTTTTTTAATTGTATCCTTTGGTATATATGGTTGTGACTACTTTCTTCCACTATTTGATCTGAGGAAGTGGGTCTGGCCCACGAAAGCTCATCATCTAATAAACCATCTTGTTAGTCTTTAAAGTGCTACATTGTCCTGCATTTTGCTTCAGTATATTTTCTGATTCCCTGTTGGCTGGGGCAATGTTTTCTAATTATGCTTTGGGCTGACTCCAATGGAAACCATTCCTAAACCACACTAAGTAAGGAAATTGAAATGAGTGCTTGAAATATGGATTTGCAATGGCCTAGATACATATAGCTAGCATACAAATATTTTTTTTCACAGAAGGAGAAAGTTATACACTGGCATTAGTAAAAAAAATCTTGCTTTTTAACATATTGCTGAATGATTCAACAACTACAATTCTCTCTCTTCTAACTCCAACTCTTTATTGCCTTGAGATTGTGTACACTTTTTTGCAGGGGAGCAGCAGATTGTCTTCTCTGCAAAAAGACAGCCTCAGGTGATACCACTTCCTATAACTTCTTTATTTCTTATTAACTATATAAAATTTCTTGGTCTTTTAAGCATATGTGCAGCACTGCAAGAGTAACTGATCATGCTCAACGGTTTTCTCAATGAGTGACATTGCTGCATTAGGGTAGAGAGATTGTTTTTTAAGTTTGAATATAGCTATGTCAGTATTTGTTACATTCTTTTTTCCCATTCTGTAAATTCACAGATAAGGGATGCAGTAAAAGCCAGAGCTGCCACTGCCAGGAATTCAATGAAATTTGTTTGATTTAACTGTTTTTTTCCCAAAAATACTTGACTTGTTTCCAAGCTCTTCTGAGCTTGAAAAAATACCACTGATTGCCCTGTCTTCTTCCCCTCTGCCAGATCTAATGGACTGCTGATAAATATCACCAAAATAGACCCCCAACAATCAGGTTCAAAGCTATGGAAGGACTAGAAGAGAGTGAATCTGAGGCACTCAAGAGCTTCTGCAAGTTATCATACATAGATGATGATTCATCCCCATTGGATAAACCCTGGGATCACAGATCTCATCTGGTGATTCCCACAGAGATGATACACCCAAACACACACAAACACACACACACACACACACACACACACACACACACACCATTTACAGCATTTTTTTTAAGAAATAAAAAAAATCTAAGAAATGTAAATGCAATTAAGAAAAAAAATCGAAGTACTGCTAGAACCTACAGAAAAGGAAGAAAAAAAAGGGAGTAATGATTCAGATCACCTGGGTGTTAACTGCACATCTTTAGCGGAGTGGGGAAAGTAATGGTTTAAAGTCACCTTTGCACTCATTTCAAAATAGATTCAAAATTAAAATAGATTCACAAACTGCGTATCTTATTTTGAGTTTAGGGTGCTGTGTAGATGCATCCTAATTGTTTTATCTTTCTAGTTTAGTTTGCAAGCTCCTGTGGAGCTTGTCATTTTACTGTGTATCTGGAAGGTGTCATGACCAGTTTATAATAAAAATATCTAGATGCCACAATTGTTCACCAGCTGTATTCATGCAGGATCAGGGATATAACTCATGACTTAAATGGAGGTAACTAGTTACAGTCTTCAGGAGTTAGGCTGGCTTTCTATGTGCTTTTTCAGTGCCAACAAAATGGAGCTCACACTTTGATACCTTTGAACTTTACTACAGTCTAAATAAATAATTATAACTAATATGTTTCCAAAATGGTTGTATTTCCTCACCTCTTTGAAGGAACCAATCTACATATGTTTGAAATATTACACCAAATCCAAGGCAGAACTAGTATTGGTAACATGTTGGTCTGTGATATCATTTCTCTCTTCTTAGTTAAAGCAATGTTTTATTTCTTGGAATACGTCCACATTGCTCAGCTATATCAAAATAAACTATTCCGGAATAGATATTCCAAAATAGCTTATTTCAAAATAGCACATTGACACTGCAGGGAAGCCTCAAAATTAGTCCAAGACAGGCTTTCCTAATGTAGCCGTACTATCTTGTTTTAGAGCCCTAGGAGGCACTGGGGAGAAATAACTCTGGGTATGTCTACACTACAGTGCTAATTCGAACTAACTTAGTTCGAATTAGTTAATTCGAACTAAGCTAATTCGAACTAATGCATCTAGAACTAAAACCTAGTTCGAATTAGCGTTTTGCTAATTTGAACTAGCGCATCCACATTAAGTGGACCCTGAACCGGGCTTAAGAATGGCCGGAAGCAGTGCCGGCAGGGCATCAGAGGAGGACTTAGAGAGTGGAGATGCTGTCTCAGGCTAGCCGAGGGCTGTGTTTAAAGGGTCCCGACCCCCACCCTGGACAGACAGTTCTCAGGGGTGCCCCGCTTGCAAAGCAGTCCTGGCTTGGAGTGCCCTGAGTGCCCACACTGGGCACATCACAGCACTCGGCCATCAGCCCGGCTGCACTTGCTGCAGGCTGCCATCTGGGGAGAGGGGGCAATTGGGGAGCTGCAGGAGAGCTTCCACCCCCAGAAGCCCGCAGAGCCAGCCCAGTCCTGCCCGTCGGGGGCTTGTGCCCCATTCCTCCCTCACCTCCTTCCACTTACCCTTCCCTAGCCCCTCTTGTTGATGTACAAAATGAAGATAATGTGTCTTCCAAAATGGAATCTGTCTTTATTGAACAAAACTGGGGGAGACTGGGAAAAGGAGGTGGGAGAGGGGAAGAGAGAGGCTGGGAGAGGGGAGGGCAACTAAAATGATCAGGGGTTGGAACAGGTCCCATATGAAGAGAGGCTAAAGAGACTGGGACTTTTCAGCTTAGAAAAGAGGAGACGGAGCGGGGACAGGATAGAGGTCTCTAAAAGCAGGAGTTGGGTGGAGATGGTGCATACAGAAAAGTTCTTCATTAGTTCCCATAAACAAGGACTAGAGGACACCAAAGGAAAGGAATGGGTAGCAGGCTTCAAACTAGTAACAGAAAGTTGTTCTTCACAAAGCAAAGAGTCAACCTGTGGAACTCCTTGCTGCAGGAGGTTGTGAAGGCTAGAACTGGAACAGAGTTTAAAGGGAAGTGAGATCAAGTCATGGAGGTTGGGTCCATGGAGTGGTATTAGCCAGGGGGTAGGAGTGGTGTCCCTGCCCAAGGTTTGTGGAAGGCTGGAGAGGGATGGCACGAGACAAATGGCTTGGTCACTGTCTTCGGTCCATCCCCTCCAGGGTCCCTAGGGTTGGCCGCTGTCGGCAGACAGGCTACTGGGCTAGATGGACCTTTGGTCTGACCCAGGATGGCCATCGTAAGCTCAGGGCTCAGGGTCGGGGGTCTCAGTGGACCCCCTTGATTTTCATGCACACCTGCTCCTGGGTGGCCAGGCTGGCAGCTATCCTGCCCTAGATGGCCACTTTCCTGTGCCTAGTGCGGAGATCGTGGACAAGGTTCACGATGTCCGCACTAGCCCAGGCGGGTGCCCGCCACTTGCGGTCCCGGGCAAGCTCCCGGGAGCTGCCAGCCTGGTCCCGGGAAGAGGGGGAGGGCTGGGGGGCATCGGGTGGGTGGCTCGATCCGTGCCAGGTGCAGGGTCTGCTGGCTGGGTGCTGGCAGGCTTGCTCCTGGCACGGGCACCGTAGCTAGCCTGTGCCCCTTTAAGGGGTCCGGGGCCGGGAGGGGGGCATAGAGTTTCCCTGGTGTTGGCCAGAGTGGCCACCAGGGAAACCTGGGGAGAGCTAGCCTCCCACTAGTTCGAATTAAGAGGCTACACACCCCTTAATTCAAACTAGCTAGTTTGAACTAGACTTAATCCTCGTGGAATGAGGATTACCTAGTTCAAACTAAGCGCTCCGTTAGTTCGAACTAACTTTGTAGTGTAGATAAACCCTTAGAATAGCGCTGGTGAGGAGCTATTTTGAAATAGCTATTTTGGAATAGGCGTTATTCCTCATAGAAAGAGATTTACAGATTTCAGAATAAGCCATTCATTATTTCAAAATTATTTCAAAATAATGGAATGACAGCGTAGACGCTCAAATTGTTATTTTGAAATAGCACTAGTTATCTCGAAATAATGATGCAGTGTAGATGCACGTGTGGAGAAAACTGCTGCCTTAACTGAGAGCAGGCAGGGTTCACAGGAATTACAACCCTACAGCTGAATGCTGGTTTGACTAACAAGAATCTGATGAAAATATGCCAACTCTCTCTCTCTCTTTCTCTTTCTCTCTCGCTCTCTCTTCTGGTCTTATAATTAAACCTGAACCTTCCTGAATTACAGATGCTATTGATATTAGGTTAGAGCTGGTCTCACTAGTGGTTGTTGGTTAGCTTTTAAAGTACAATACATTTATTCTTAAAAAAATAAAAATTCACTTATATACATCCATTGGGCAGCTGTAAAATATATGTGCTTTCACTTTTAAAGAGAAATACATATTGGTAAAGCACATTGTAATGTTCTGTAAGCAAGAAGAAAACATGATAGTTAAAACAAAATAATATAATCCTTCTGACTGTGGTAACAACTTTTAATACTCTATGTTAGAATAAGGAATTCATGCTCAGAGTTAAATCATATATTGTAAAATAGACAATGAAGACAATCACACGCACGAAAGATCTCTGTTGGCTTCACCCTGATCATCTGACTTTACTTTACTGCCACCACTGTACTTGACAGCCATATCAACCCCACAAACATAGAACTATCTTAGCCTTTTTCAGATGTAAGATACTGTAAAAGCTAATGAATCAGATTTTCCATATGTGGACATGACAACTATGAAAAAACTATAATTTAGGACATACAGTATTCTCTTTATCCTTTTATGTGGAATTTCACTTTAATGTGATGCACATGACAGTAAGAAATACATTCATAGAATGTTAAAGCCTTCCTATTAAAAATTCTGTATGCATTTTATATTCTAATTCATGTACAGTCAAAAACCCTGATAAAATCACAGTCCTGATTTGACTGCTGCACTTATCGTATTAATGAGGATACTTTATGCCTTTTGAAAATTGGGATATAGTCCATTATGTGATTGTAAATGATGTGATTGTATCACATCAATTTGTTATTCAATCCCGCCCCTCCCTTCAGTCAACTTTGTATACAAGAAGAGCCATTGGTGAAAGCATGCTAAGGATAGAAAAGCTAAATTTGAAATTAGTCTTTTCTTTTTTTTTTTTTTTGGTCTTATTATTTTCCCTTATTTAAAATAGAATATATTTTTCTGAATCCTGAAATTCCCTCTAACTCCGGAGGGAAATTCAAAAAGAATTCAAAAGCACATAAAGGAGCACCAGACAAAGTTCCTCAAAGGTATGTATTTGGTTTACCACATAGCCACAACAAGCTAGATCATCAGTAATTTTCAGACTGGTCATGTAGTGACTAAACCTAGGAAATCTGTCCAACCCCACAAAATTGTAATATATTAAGGATTGAAAACTACTATTGGTATTGTTTGCAAAAAAAGGATTTTTGATTGTACTGTATTTAGAACATTTAATATTTTCATTTTTCTTAATTACTAACCATCATTTATTCTGCCCTGTAGGAATACCCAATGGGTATAATGTATTGGAACAGCTGCAGATGTCCTTGAAGTTTTTCTCTAGTATTCCAGTTTATGTTTCAGAGTTATGCCTAACTTGTTGAAGATTAGAAATCTGTTTTCCCTATCAAAGGCTACTATAGGTTGAACTTCTGTAATCCAACACCCTCGGGATCTGACCGGTATCAAACCAGGGAATTTGATGAACCACGAGGACTCAATGCTGTCTAGCAGCATTACCAACACTACCACGGCTTGCAGGACTCTTAGAAGACATTTAGGAGTAAATTATAACTAAATATCAGCACAGAGCTCCAAAAGCCAGGACTGGTGGTGATAAACAAACCTTATGGGACTGCAGGAAACTTGGCCTCCCCCATGATAAATGGACATCTGGCTACCTAAAATCCTTCTGGCCCATGGATATTTCTGAACCAGAGAATGCCAGATTAGAAAGGTTCAACGTGTATTTGACTTGCCACTAGTAAGAGAAACTCCCTGAGTCCCTGGACTGGTGACTATAAACAAACTTTATTGGACTGCAGGAAATTTGGCTACACCCATGATAATGGACACCTGGATAATCATGCTGGACCATGGATGTTGCCAGACCAGAAAGTTCTGGACTACACAAGTTCAACTAGTACCCCTTTTCATACAGAAATTATAGAGATTCTAAATACCAAAATACATGGGCTTGGATAACAGCAGTGCCAATACCTTTCTGGTTATCTACTGCACGTCACCTGCAAAACTGGCATTAAATTATCTTGAGAAATTTGTAAACTCAAGTTGCGATCATGCAATGGGAACTGAACAGCAACCCTCTGCGCTTTCCCAGGGTGCATCTACACAGCAAAGTTACTTTGGAATGACGGCCATTTCTCCAAAAGAACTATGTGAGTGTCTACACAACAATTCAGTTATTTCAAAATAATTTTGAAATAATGGACGGCTTATTTTGACCTCGGTAAACCTCATTCTATGAAGAATAACACCTAGTCTGAAATAGTTATTTCAGAATAGGGGCTGTATACACACTTCATTTCTACTATTTTGAAATACCCCCTCACCAGGGCCATTCCTAATTTATTCCTCTTGGAGCTCTAAATCAAGATAGTCTACATTAGGGAAGCCTTGGATTAATTTTGAGGCTTCCCTGCAGTATAGACGAGCTATTTCGAAATAAGCTTTTTTGGAATAACTATTCCAGAAAAGTTTATTCTGAAATAACTGTGCAGTGTATATGTAGCCCCAGAGACTCCCAGAAATCAACCGGACTCTGTCTGACATAGGGTCTGACTGGGCCAGTTCCATGGTTGGGTTGGTGTAGCGGGGTTCCCGCTCCACCACCGCGCCCTGCTGTCTGTTTGGGCTTTTATATCTGCCGGCAGGTGACGCGGTCTTTTCGAGTCACCATGAGTCACCACGAGTCACCGCCTGACACGAGTCACCGCCTGACATGATCAGGTTTTATAAATCTTCTACAGACTAAATTCCAAGGCTGACAAACTCTTGTGGCAATAGAGCCCCAAGACACACTGACGCCCTAACTTGTAAATTAAATCTGCATTTTGGTGTTCTTTTCCCCCGACTTCTAACCATTATTCCTATCATTCTTTCTCTAATGAGTGTATCCTTCATTACCTTGAGAAGCGAGTACCATATTTACTGATAGACTAGTAATAGAAATGTAGCCATGTTAGTCTGGTGTAGCTGAAGCAAAATGCAGGACTATGTAGCACTTTAAAGACTAACAAGATGGTTTATTAGATGATGAGTTTATTTACTGATAGTGTTCTTGGGAACACAGCCACTTCCACTTCTGTTTCCGAATGGCTGCCTGTAGTTCTTTGTTTACTAAATATTAGCTTCAGTTTTACTTCCCAGAGCATTTTTATGTTTAATCTCTTCATAAAAAATTGTGGCAGCTTTCTTAGGGTGTGACTATACAGCAGAGCTTAACTCGAAATAAGCTATGCAAATTGAGCTACGTCAATTGGGTAGCTTATTTCAAAATATCTTTTTTCAAAATTGGGAGCGTCTACACAGCACTTATGTTGAAATAGAGTACTCTTCCTCTGACTTCCCTTACTTCTCATACAATGAGGGTTACAGGAATCGGAGTACGAAATCCTTCAGCTTGACAGTTTTTCGACATTATTTCAAAATAACTTCCCACTCTATAGATGCGGACTAAGTTATTTCAAAATAACACTAATTATTTCAAAATAATGTTGCTGTGTAAATTTAAACTTCAGTTAAACTTCACTGAGGTGGCATTGACAGAATATAGAGTAGAGTAAATAGTCAATTTTTAGCATAGCACAATTTCATATTTCTAACTTTTGTTCATCTTCACCTAAGAACCTGATGTGAAGGCTTTATCAAGATATACATTTTCCTAAGTTTGGTTGTCATGGATGAAACTGCTGATGTTTTTTATGGTCTGTCAATTTCACAGTGTCATATGAATAAATGTATTAGAACACACACACACACACGCGCGGGAAATTAGCACAATATAACATAAACATTTTTTTTACTTTAAAGTGACCTTTTGTGGTAAAGAGAAGGTGTTTCACTAGAATATATTTAAAGGTCATAGGAACCTTTAATAGTGGTAGATAAATTTTCCCCTATTTAAATTCAAGCCCAATAAGAACTTTATACAATCTTTTGGACAAAGCTTGCAATGTTCTAATCTCTGCAAATCCACTCTGTACCGTTCACTGCTCTTCTTATTAATCAGTTCTACAGAGCTGTACTCTTCTCAATACTGTTACACACACTGCATTTTTATTCTTCAGCTTCAGCTTGGCCTTTTCTATATTTTTGCTTCGTCTTACATTCAATTACCCACAGCCTAGTTTGCAGAATAGGATACTATTGGCGGCTGCATTTAAGCAACAGCACATTATGTCATCTTGCTTCATATATTTCACTCTGATCTTTTCTAGGATAAAGCTCATTTGAGAAATCTTTCCTCTGCCTTTGGGGAGAAATTATTTGCCTTCTTTCATTTGGTCTGAAATTTGCCTTCTCAATGCCTTTGTTTAAAAAGAAAACTTATTTACATCTTCTTGGATCCTATTAGCTTGCTAAATTGCCTAATTGTTGCAGTTTTAGAAATACCAAGTCATTTTCTCTCTCAAGTCATTGTGGCTCTATTTTATGGCTTCCATAATAGCATTTAGTGGTCCAAATTCAGAGCCTACTTTCTTTAGAAGGTTTTTGTATTCATTCATGCGTATTCTGTCATATCTGAGAAGACCATATCCCTCCCATATATATGAAATTGGGATAAACACTCTTTGAAAATAGAAGATATTAGTCAGTACAAGATCCGCTCTGAAAATCTCCTGTGTGAGAATGAGTGCCACCTAAAGAAATTCACTGTCAGTCCACAGGGAAGGTATTTGATATTCAATTCAAGACTACTTTAGAATTGCCAGTCTTCTCATGGCAACTTTGTGGATCATTTTAATTAATTTCTCTATCCAAGTTCCGATGGATCCCTCTTTCTCTCTTTTCCTGCATAGCCCTTCATAAACAAGGGCAAGTAATCTTATTATGACAAATAGCAAAAAAGTCTTGCACTCTCCTGAATTTTTCTAACATTTACTATGTCTCAGCAGATAATAAAATATTTTGATTTTTATGTATCAATAACTTTCTGCATCTTTTTTTTGCAACACTGATAAGCCTTGATTGATTGTACCCAATGGCCAAATTTGTTTTAACCTCATTAAGCACAAATCCCATTGAAGACAAAATTTCCTTTTGAGAACTAAGAAAAAATTCTGGTTGTAGCATTGATTTAGCCTTAATTATTTTTTCCTCCTTGAATTACCCAACATTTTTTGGGTACTGGTTACTGTCTTTCAGTAATGTATCTAGAAATTTAACCAGTTTTAAATGACCTCTTCTTTAAGGACTTGAAACAGATCACACATGCCAGGTGTGGAGATGAGGTCTCGTATATTAAACTTCCATTTATATTTTAATATCTAGGACAACAGTTAAATAGAGATTAAAATACAGCAAGTTTAAAAATTTTTAAAAGCAGACAAGGGAATAAAATTTGAAGAATAATAAAAAAACATAGATTTGTAGAAAACTTTATGCTTTGTCAGAAATCTTCACTGATGCTATGTCTATACTGCAAGGCTTTTCCACAAGAGGCAAAGCAAATGGAGCACTCATTTGCATATGTCGTGCTCGCATTTGCACTTCTTCCTCGGATCCCTTTTGCGCAAGAGGTTTTTGCGCAAAAAAGAACTGTGTAAATGGCTCCTTTTTGCGCAAGAACCCCCTTTTGCACAAGAGCTGTTCTTCCTAAAAAAATGAGGAAGAACAGCTCTTGTGCAAAAGGGGGGTTTTGCGCAAAAAGGAGACATCTACACAGCTCTTTTTTGTGCAAAAACCTCTTGCACAAAAGGGATACGAGGAGGAATGCAAATGCGAGTGCAACATATGCAAATGAGAGCTCCATTTGCATTTCTTCTTACGGAAAAGCCTTGTAGTATAGACATAGCCTGACATTGTAGTCCCAAAATGCTTAGCTATTAATAATTTAAAATATAAAATATAGCGGTGTCTGAAACTTCATGCTGTCCCTCCCCAATAATTGTCTTTAATTAATATTATTATTGATCACATAATAGAAGACCTATTCTGAATGATATAAGGATTTGAAGATTTCAAGGCAATACTTTGCAACTTAATTATGTTTCCCTAGGAGACTTAACATAATTCAATTTATTTTTCCCTTGTGTTTCATCAATCATTATATGAATAGAAAAGATGTGTGAGCCTCATTTTTATGTGAATTTCTGTAGATTCAGAAACTTTCAACTATACACAAATCACTGAAAGAAAAAGAGCAAATCTTTTACAAAGACACCAGCCTTCTAAGCCTTGACAGTGATGATGGCAACAAACTGTTCAGCTGTATAGCCCTTGTAAAACCAAGTTCTCCTTGTGTCTAACCGGTAGAAATCAGTCCTACTTATTGTTTTTCCTTCATTCTTTCTGAAAAGGCTTTTATTGTACATGGAAGACACATGCCTCTTTTTGTGTGTGCTTTTTCTCTTGCAAAAATGTTTTTACTGTTGATTTTGGCCTTTTTTGTATGATGTTCTATTACTGCTAGAATCCATATGGTAGTGTGAAACATAGGTGATATCAAATCCTGCAATTTTTTAATAACTAGGAAGCTCTGCACCTCCACTTGGGAAGCCCATCAAGATATTCATCACCTTTTATATGAGGTCTCCAACCCACTCACTGAAATGAGATGGAGTTTAATTTTAGGGTCTGTAAATCTGCAAGGTGTTTTACATCTAGGCGACTGATGTTGTCAGACACATTTTGTGGAACTGCTTTTCTGTGTTAATGAAGCACTTGTGCTTCATCCGATATAGTCTGAATAGTACTGATTCTCATAGCAGAAAAATAAATGCTGTTTGGCTATGAACTAATTGCAAACGGTGATCACAGAATATCAATGTACACTCTTGGCTATTTAAGAGATGTCTCGCTGTGTTGGAGCTGTTTGAAGTGTGGCACTCAGGAGAGCTGTTACTGAACCCAGCAGAGGGTGCTCCAGAGTTTGCGATCACCACGCAGTCTCATGGCAGTATAGAAATTTCATTACCTGCTCTAACAGTCTAACTTTCCTTACCTACTGTGGAATCTGGTTAGCAATGGTGAGAGGAATCAGAGATGTTCTATTGCTAGGGGGTTAGATGAAGGAGCTTTTTAAAAAATATCAAATAATTCCAGATCTGAGTCAGTGACTTTTAAAATGAAAGGTCTACTCTGTTACCGTTAATGGGCAGTCTTTCATAATTCCTTGCTATCACAGTACGAACTTCCCCTTTTCAAAGCCTTTCTGAACCTCTCATTGTCCAGCATTTGTATCCCTCACTTTAATGAGCGCTAAATAAGAATTATATAAGTATTTCAATAATTCTCACTGGACAGTTAATTAAGCAGCACTGAGTCTAAGGAGCAGTCAGCTATTACCTCCTTTTACAGACAAGTGCATCCACAGACACAAAAGGGAAGAGGTCAATTTGAAAAAATATGATGTGTGGATTAGTAATTTTTCTCTGTAATAAATGACCTAGCTAACAAGCTGAAACAGTGAAATAAAATTTCACCTTTTTTTGTCCCCTCATTTTTCCAATCCACTCTCTTGTATTCTCTCAAGCTTCTTTTACACAGGAAATGAATTCCCTTTAACTTTTTAGGGACTGAAAATGTTGAACTAAAACTTTCCAAATTTGCTTCCCTCAGTAAATTGCAAGGGGCATGGCCCTGCCCAATCCTTCAATACACATTTTTTTTAAAACAGCTTCTGTTTTTTCTCATATTTGATAGATCCTACCACAAACTTCAACTAGAGTGAGTGCAGAGGACCATAACACAAGTCTTACACACAGGATATTTTATTAAGTCCAGCAGTTAAAAATGTACAAAGTTCCTAGTAATAATCCATTCATTCTGTTCTCGCCTGATTCTTGGAGTAAGCCTGCACAATTATTCAAATCCCAGCTTTTAGCTACAGCATACACCTCGCCATGGGGCTGTGCCTCTGTAATCTTGCTTTGGTCTTGCATGTCAAATGGAATTAACTCCCATAAGAAATGTATGCGAAGACAACCCAAAGTGTCTAATCCTGCTGCTGTCTTAAATTTCTGAAACTCAGACCTGTCATCTTTTTCTATAGCTTTGTTGAAGTTCTCACTTATGCTTCAGTCCATCCAAAGATGAAGTTTAGGGAAATTTGCATTTTTATATATTTTTCAGTTGTTCACTCCCGTGTCCTTTTCATGTCTTCCCTTTGTAGGAATGTTTCTCCTGCTTCCCTCAACTCCAGTCCTATTTGATACTTGCAGAAATCCTGATAGAGGTGGATTCAGTTGTTTTTGAAGCTGGCAATACACTGATTACGTGCTGATTCAGAGGCCAAACCAAAACAGAAACTAGGACTTGTGTGAGTGAAGAAATAATGATATCATTATTACTATATCTTAACAACTCAAACCAGCTAATCACAAAAACTAATTCTGCCTCGATTAAATCTCATACTGCATCGCCGCCTTCATGAATAAAATGTGCATTGAAATTAGTTTAGGTTAGTCTAACTATTGTTGTGTTTGTGTGCTGTATTAAGAATAGATTAGCTAAAGAAGCAACCTTTCTGATGCTTCTGACTTCTGCTTTTCTGTGGCTGAGGTGGGAGGTGTACATTCAGATATCAGCAATATATGTCAGTATCGTAAATAATGATTTTAAAAGGAGAGTGAAAAGCTGTATCACACAGAACTTAATTTTCTACTTATTCAATTGGGCAGGCAAGATTTGATTAAGGCTGGCCAATTTTATATGTACTAGCCAAAATGCATTTACATAGAGGGGTTCTATTTCAACATAAATGCAGTAAATAGCAATTACAATATTATAGTCAAATAAAAAGCTGTTTCTTCTTGCTATCTTGGGTAAGTGAGGTGGGAAGGGTAAAACTGTAACTTACTGTAGTGGGTATTTAATAAGTGATAAGCCACAGCACTCTCCACTTGAAAGTTAATTAAGGCCATCAAATGACCATATTTGTACAGAAAATATGTTAATGGTTTAACCATGGTAACAGTCACAACAAAGCCCAGCAAAATAATAATGGCTTTATGCATCATTTTCACTAATCATTACAGAAATGCTTAACTTTTAAAAAAGAGAGTATATTTTGTTTGTTTTCACATTTTTAAGAAGTAAGCATATTAGCAGTTAATTCTGAGTTTTTTCATTCCACTGCAAACAGGCTCTGATATTGAAATTTTGAGCTATGGAGGAGGTCAAAGTGTATTTACTTATAATGAAATTATATCAATATGAACTATATTGTTCATGTCGATGTGATGTTCTCTCTCTCTCTTTCTCTCTCTGTTGTTGTCTACATGTGGATTTTGAAAGTAGACTCTTTAACTTGTTGAACTTCATCTAGTCTTTCATATCTTCTTTAATTTGGAAGTGTAATTGTTGTGTGGGTTTTTTTTATGGTTGAAAATCATCCTCAACAGTAAAAAGGATGTAAAACCAATTATACTATCCACTGAACAGAACACTCAGTGGTCAGATCCTACAGTCCTCCCCCTGGAAGACTCCTCATTCAGATCATTGAGACATTTTACTATTTAAGGCTTGAGAGACTGATTCTGTACATTGGTGAGTATCTTCAACTTTCATAGAGACTGAGGGCACTCAGCACCTTGTAGAAGACATGGGTCCTGAATTTAACCCATTCTGAGTAAATAATATGCTATACAATACCTTTCTTTGATTGTTAACCCTCATTAATAACACCTTGCATTTGTGTAGCACTTTTTATTCAATTAATGTGCTTCCTACTGAAACCATCATGAAATATTTCTGGGAGGTAGACTCTACTAGCTTCTGCCTGTGTGAGTGCTGAAAGTATATCAGGTAGTCAATGGACCTATGCTAATTTACGCCTACAGAAGTACTGGCTCCTATTATCTACTACTCTGAAAAATAAAGGATGAAATTATATAGATCCTACTGCTGTGGCAATAAGATTCATTCAGATAAGGCAAGTTAATTAATGACTTTTGCCACTCTCTCTTCCTTACTTTAAACTGTTTGTTCTTTAGTCATATTATAATAACCAACATTTTCAAAATAATCTACCATTTTAAGGCATTTATGCAAATACACATGTATCTATGCAAATAAACTCTGACTTGAAACATATATATATATTCTTCTTGATTTAGTCATATAGCACTCACTATTAATAGCAATGTGTTACTCCAAGGGCATGTCTACACTAGGGCTGTGTCCAGACTCAGGGTTTTTTTCGAAAAAAGTAGCCTTTTTTCGAAAAAAAACTTCCCCTGCGTCCAGACTCAAGCCGCGTTCTTTCGAAATTAATTCGAAAGAACGCGGCTTTTCTTTCGATGGCGGTAAACCTCATTTCACGAGGAAGAACGCCTTCTTTCGAAAGTTCCTCTTTCGAAAGAAGGCGTTCTTCAATGTAAATAGGGCTTCTTCAAAAGAGAGCATCCAGACTCACTGGATGCTTTCTTTCGAAAAAGCAAGCCGCTTTTTCGAAATTTCTCCGTGCAGTCTAGACGCTCTCTTTCGAAAGAGGCTCTTTCGAAAGATGCTTTCGAAAGAGCCTCTTTCGAAAGAAGCCTGCAGTCTAGACATAGCCTAGGAAATTATATCAAAATAACTTATTTTGAAATAATAACTCCCAAAATAACTATTTTGAAATAGCATGTCCACTATAGGTAAGACTTGAAATTAATCTAAGCAGACTCCCTTAATGTGAACATGCTACCTCGGCTTACAGCCCCAGGAAGCACTGAGGAGTAATTACTTTGAATGACTCTGGGGAGTAGATATTTCAAAATAGCAACAGTGGAGCATTCACACTACCTCTATTTCAAAATAACTATTTCAAAAGAAGCATTATTCCTTGTGGAAAGCAGGAGTTATTATTTGGAAATAACCAGCCCCTTATTTCAAAATCATGGGCTTGGTAATGTGGACGCTCCGCTTATTATTTCGAAATAAGGGGAGTTATATAGAAATAACTCCCTAGTGTAGACCATGGCCAAGGAAACAATAAATGCTGAATGCCAACTATTTCTATTAATTTTCATGATCAGAAATGTCTTTATTATCTCAGGTTTGCTCTTTAATAAAACAAAATACATGTAGTTACTCCTCACAGCAGAGTCCTTTTAGGCAACAGCTAACACAATGAAACACCGACATTTCCATGGGTGAGAATGTCCTATTTCTTGGCTTGCCACATTTGAAGTATCCCACACTAACAATTCTTCAAGACAAATAAAATCAAGAGCAATAAAACAAGGAGGAAAATGTCAACAGAGAATCCTTACTTGAAGCCTAACTTTTGGCATGAGGGGAGATGTCTTCTGTCCTAGTGCCTCAATTCATTCTCAGTATTCATTGACTGTCATCTCCTAGTGGATACCAGTAGTTTTTTTCCCCATCTGTCATAGGTTCTTAGATGGTCCCCATTGATGTAATATCTATGTGTCTCAAAAATCTTTGCTATACTGAACTCCATAACACTCCTGTAAAACAGTGAGCTACAGCTAGGGAGTGAGGCACAGAAAGCGTTTTGCCTTAGGTCAGATAAGGGGCTTTTGGGGTATGTCTACACTGCAACACTATTTCGAAATAACTAGTGCTATTCTGAAATAACTTAGTCCAAATCTACATAGCAGGCAGTTACTTAGAAATAGTGACAAAATACCATCAAGCTAGAGGACTTCTTACTCTGATTCCTGCAACCCTCATTGTACAAGGAATAATGGAAGTCGGAGGAAGAGTGCTCTATTTTGATGTAAGTGCTGTGTATAAGCTCCCTATTTTGAAATAAGCTATTTCAAAATAAGACGTGCAATTGACATAGCTCAATTTGTGTAGCTAATTTTGAGTTAAGCCCTGCAGTGAAGATGCACCCTTGGAGACACAGGGACTTAAACAGTGGTCTTCAAGGGTCTAAGCTAGTACCCTAATGAATGGAGCAGGTTTCTAGACCTCAAGTCCCCTTGTCTGGCCTCAGATTCATCTCCTCATCATTAGCGATGTCAGCTTTTCCCTCTTGGTTCTTGGATCACTGCAGTGCTATTTCTGGACAACTTGCCATATTGCTAATGCATGTGTGCAATCACATTATAAAACTATATTCTCGGGGGTCCTAGGCTATGGTAAAGGAACATAGGGTTATGGTATGCATTGCTCATGTACATCATGAGAAATGAGTCCTTGTGAAGAGTTAATGGAAGATGAAAACTGTGTGGCAAGCTGCAGCACGTAGAAACGTGATCCACTTGGCAAAGGGTAATATGTGTAAATGAATGGCCAAGTTGAGGGAAAGCAGGAAAATGCTGGCTAATGTGAAGTGATCGTATGGGAATAACTAATTGTGAAAGATGAATCAAATGTGAGAAGAGTGTAAGTGAGGGGAGCTTGGAGATGTATTGAGAGTGTGAGAGCAATAGCAGAACAGGAGGGAAAAGCGAAGGAGTGGCTCAGACTATTGAAGAAAAGCCAAGAAAAGAAAAATAATAGGCAGAATTAGGAGAATATCCAGCAGGTCACGTCTGTGCATCAAGTAAAATAGAGGCCTAGCTTCTGTATTCTCATAAATTAATACAGAATCTCTCCGGCTCAGTCAAGGGCAATGAGTGGGATCAGATGGGATCAGAGCTTGGGCTCTGAGCCAGACTTCTTATCAGAAAGCAGTTTGAATGTGACAGGGTTGATCAAGTAAAGGACCAGTGTATAGGATAAATGGCAATAGTGGAGCATGATAATTTATAGAACAAACCCATTACAGAGCAACGGACCTAGAAAACTGACCAGAATCCAAGTAGGAAGTCGTTGGACTTACATTGGCTACAGTCTTTTGGCTGCAGGGCTTCGTTACATTTAACCATAAAACTAATTTTAAGTATGAGAAGAAAATGCCATCTAAAGCTGGAGAATGGGCTCATGGAGTGTACTGGAACTGTGGCAGAAGAAGCTCATACAAATGTGGTGATGGACATTAAGAAATGTTTGTTCTCCTTTTCCATAACCTTTATAAAACTGTGGCCAATCAAATTTTTCCAGATAGTGAACAATTTTTAACACAGGCTGCCTTTGTGTAAGTTCTACTGTGAGGCACTTACATCCTTCTGTTCTATGGCATCTAAGCTAGATAGAGAGAAGGGACTATAGAGAGAGCATAATTTCTTTTGTAATCTTAGGCCATCATCAGAAATGAAGGTTCTGGGGAAAATCAGTTCTGTGATGAGTCGATGGAGCCCTGCCTGTTATGATTGATTAAAACAAATGGGGAGCACTTTGCTTAATTGCTAACAGCAATGTTTAATATCTCTCTGAAGAGTGTAGGCTACAAGTAACCTTAAAACATATTGCTCATGTAGTCCAGCCTTTGCTCTATAAGACATCATTGGATGACAAGAAACTTCGTAATTAATGCCTCATCTCCAACCTCTTTAAGCTGGGAAAGGTGCTAGTAACTCCAGCACTTCCAAATTCAGTATTTCAGATCTCTTCTTCTCAGGCGTCTCTTCTGGCAATGGCATGCAACAGAAATTGTATTTATTTCATTTAATATCCATGCTAATGTTAGAGCAACTGATGTTCTTTGACACCACGTGGACCGTGAGGTTCCACTAGCATGTCTGCAGAACTTTGCTGGGGTAGATAGAATCATGTAAAGGTGCCTGCATGATTTCCTCTCCAAGAGATCCCAAATGGTGATGGGCAGCTGCCTGTGATCTCCAAGGCTCCCAAACTAACAGTCCTGTCACCTCTCTTATTCCACACTTATTGGAAGCAGCTAGAGGAGACCACAAGCTGTTATAGGCTACAGTTCCATCAGAATGCTGATACTATGTAGCTAACTCCAGTGCCTCTGGTGCCCATCTAGACTACCCTGAAGTTTCGAAAGAGGATATGCAAATTCCTCAAAAAATGAGGTTTACACGGCTTTTTAAAAAAGGGGTGGGAGGCTCCTGAAAAAAACACTTCCAGACTACTTTCACTTTTGAAAGCTCCACTTTCAAAAGTGAGATCAGAAAAAGATATTCAGATTCCCATGGAATTTGCTTATCCTCTTTTGAAATTTCAGCATAGTCTAGATGAGCCCCTAGTGTCTGGGTGAAACAGAGACACAGATGAAAAGCAGTTGGTTTAGGATTAATTAGTTATGGCAGAACAACAGTCATGCTGATTCAGAAATATTTGGAAAACTGGCAGGGTCTGCGACCTTAACTTCAGTTAAGGACATTTGTCCACTGGTTATCCCAGAGATGTGCAACTGCACTTGTCTTTGCTCCTGGACAGCAACAATAATAACAAACTCTCCCCCTGTCACAGCTATGTATAGCAAGATGATGATGCCCTTTCTGGCAGATGAATGCCTCATCTTGCCTTTTTCTCTTCCAGAACAGACTACTCTAGAGCTATACATCTGGAGTAGCCCATGAAGGTCACCCAGAAGCTATGGTCTTGAAGTACTTGCTATTACAGTAGACGCTTGTTAGTTGCAACATATCAGTACCCTATTTCTATGTTGCTGCTAAGCAGCTGTTGCTGTTATAGGGAACGTTGACAAGTCACAGTAGAGAAAGTGTGTTCCCAGGTTAAATTTGCTCACAAGTGGCAATTGCTCTTAACAAATATTTCTGCAAAAGCTAACATAGGAAAAGAAATCACAAAAATATACAATAGTATCCAAAAATACAAGTCCTTAGTTAAACCAGTTAAGGTGGGGAAAATCAGAACTGAGATTCAAATAGCATCTCCTACTTTCCCTTCCCCAGATACTTTTGGGGTGGGATCCAGGAGCTGATTTTATACAGCATTTGTTCTTCACTGGACACAGACATAGTAGGATGAGTTAAACTGGAATCTCAGCTTTTGCTCCCTTTTTGGTGTGTTTTTTATGTTGAAGTTGTCTATTCAGCGATATTTGAACATTCATGTCATTTAGTCTATATATTCTGTATACATTCAGGCAAATAAATCACTTTGTGCTTCCATTCCTCAGAAGGAAAATAATATTTCCTTTCTCTTATCTTTGTCTCTCTTGTCTTGTTTGGCTGCAGACTCTCTCAGGAAGGGATTGTCTCTTATTTCATGCTGATGAAATGTTTGATGCAATGAAACTCCACTTTTAGCTGGGACCTCTGGGTGCTTGTGCAGTACAAAACATAATAATAATACATGCAGCAAGATATAAATACCTCAGAGCACCTCATAAATACCTCAAGTAATCTGTGACAACAGAAACTCCAAATATAATTGAGACCTCAGAAGGAGGAGGAAGGGGTGAAGGCTAGGAGCGAGGACCAACATTTCTCCCAACTCCTCTTGAAGAAAGTCCTTTTCCCTGCTGTTGCTGCTGCCATCTCTGTTGCTGCTGCACCATTGTCCGTGTGAGAGGTCTGCACCTTTAGGACTAAGATAATTTGCTGCAGCCATTACCAGGGATGGGATTAAACCCAAGAGGCCACTGCTGGTGAGTCACGCTGAAGGGGTGAGCCAAAGGGGGCTTCTCTTTGGTGCAGCCCTCGGGGCACGCTGAGGGCATGTGGTGTTCTGTGGTGACGGTTTTGTATGTGTGTGTGGTATAACTTATTATTATTTTATTATTTTGTGCTGGTGAGAGCAGCACATTTATTGTTTGTTATTTGTGTGGTGGCCTATTCAGTGCCTGGTGAGAGCAAGAGGGTGTGGAGGGTTCTTGGTGAGAGAAGGTTTCCCCTGCTTGCCCATATTGAAGGTCAAGGACAGTGTGTGTGTGTGTGTGTGTGTGTGTGTGTGTGGTTATGGGTGGGTGGGGAGATTAAGAGGGAGGGTACGGATGGCATAGTGGGAGTTGTGATGGGGAGGGGACAATATTGCAGTAAGATCAGGATAGGCCAGCTGACAGGAATGAGGTTTAGAAAGGTACAAGCTATTCCTTGTTCCAGTCCCGTTTCCTGTTTCAATGACCCTGGGAATCTTAACAGCTGACCATCAGGCCTGAGGGTGCTATAGTTGAATGCCAGGTTGGTATCTCAGAAGACAGTTTTCATTCAGGATTTAATCCTGGATGAAGGGGATGACCTGGCCTGTATCACCGAGACCTGGCTGCGAGTGGAGGGAGGCATTAACCTCCCCCAGTTGTGCTTGGCTGGGTTCTCGGTTCAGCACCAGCCTTGACTTGATGGTCTGGGGGAGGGGAGGTGATTGTCTGCCAGGAAACCATCTCACTGGCCAGGCCCCAGTCCAACAAAATGCGTGTCTGTACCTGGTGTTAGGTGGCTGGGATAAATTAGTTGTTCTGCTTGAGTACCGCTCACCTTGCTGCTCTGCTCAAGCTGGCTGAGGTAGTCTTGGACGTGGCATTGAGAACCCCGAGGCCTTTGATCTTGCAGGATTTTAATGTTCATGCTGAGGCTGTCCTGTCTAGTCTGGCTCAAGACTTTATAGCTACCATGATGACCTTAGGAGTATCCCAAGAAATAACTGCTCCTACACATGTGACAGGTCATATGCTCGATATAGTCTTTTAGACTAAGGATAAGGGATGTGGTTACACTGCCTCTGTCATGGACCAATCACTACATGGTCAATTTTAGACTATTTGTTGACCTTCCCCTCCACAGTAGCAGGGAACCAATTAAGATGGTCCACTCTCGGAGGCTGATGGATCCAGAGGGTTTTCTGAGATCTCTGAGGGATTGTTCGGCCATTATGGCTAATGGACCTGTTGATGCCCATCGAGGTAGCCTGGGCGGTGGGCATGATTGCTCCTAAGTGTCCTTTTTGGGCTAGTTGAACCAAGTTTGCCCCTTGGTTTCCTGGGGAGTTGCAGGAGGTGAAATGCTCTATGTGATGGCTAGAGTGTTGCTGAAGAACTCGAACTGAGTCAGATCAATTGCAGGTTAGAGCCAAATTTTGAGCCTATTCTGTGGTGGTGCTGACAATGAAAAAGAGTTACTTCTCTGCCATCATTATGTCTGCACAGTGTCATCCGGTGGAACTGTTTAGAGTGGTGCGGGGCCTGACAGCCTGGCCCTCGTGATGAAATGGAGGGGTCCTCAGCAGTCCACTGTAACTTATTTACAAATCACTTTGAAGATAAGATTACTTGCATCCTGTCTATTTGAATTCTGGCTGTCATGTAAGCGGGGTACAGAATGTGATGAGTGCACCGTCCAGTTGTTTTTCTTTGGATTGGTTTCAGCTTTTGTAGATCAAGGATTTGGACAAGATTCTTAGAGGAGTGCAACTGATCAAGTGTTCACTCTACCGCTTCCCCTCGTGGCTTATTAAATTGAGCTGAGAAGGGATGACTGGTTGGATTGAGGGATTATTAATGCATCTGGGGAGGCTCTGCTCGGTGTTCCTCCACTTATGGTGATAAGGTTGACATCTACGTGGAGCAGGGTCTTCTCAGCCTTTGCCCCTAGGCTATGGAATTCTCTCCCCTAAGACATTCACCTGGTGCCAGCGTTGGCACTGTTCCGACGCCCACCCTTTTTACCTGTGCTTTTATTGGTGTTTAGCTGTGTGTGTGTGTGTGTGTGTGTGTGTGTGTGTGTGTGTGTGTCTTCTTGAGGTATTTTAGCAGGTTTTATGTCTCCCCTTTTGGGGTCCTATATTTTACATATATAAATATATATATTGTGTTTTAAATTTTTTTTGTAAGCCATCTCAAATATTTTAAATAGAGAAACAGGGTAAAAATATTGTAAATAAATATATTTAAAAATACATACATACATACATACATAAGAAAAGAACCCATAATAACCTTGCAGTCCAGAAACCTTAGTTTTGATCCTTTAATTGAAGTGGTTTTGGGCATTCTCTGGACTTTCTTGGGAGATAGCCAGAGAACACCTAATAGCCTACCAAGTGTTAATAGTAACTCAATATATGATACTCTTCTCTTTGAGGCAGTATTTCATAGATGCTAGGGAGCATTGTGTTGCCACAGATGCTTTCTTGCAATGAAAACATAAAAATTAAGTATTGATTAGAGTGGGGCAAAAATTTGGAACAACTTTTCCATCCAAAACTCTATAGTTTATAACGATTTGACAATAAATTATTTACTTTTAAATCTATAACAATATCCATTATATACAGCCATGTAAATTTAACATATATATAGCATAATATTTATTATATCTATCAATAAAAATTAAAACATATAACAATAAACATTAAATACTTAGAATCTATACATTTGGTACATGCTGGTCAAACACATATCAAATAGGCAGAGAGAGTTTACTCAAACTGCAGGCTTTATTGACACTTGAAACCCATACATTTCAGGATATTAAAACAGATGATATTACCTTAGATGCTTCTAGAACAATTCTCTCTGACCTGTCTATGGTCCTGCTGCTCTGTCACATCTTTTGTGAAGGATGTTGCTCAGGCACTGAAGTCTAGCTGCTATTGGCTGAGGTGCCAGATTGCGGTGTGATAGTTGCAGAAGTCAATCTGGCACTTAGGTGGAAGTTACAGAAGCCTGTAAGATACTGCAACTGTGGTACTGTGTGTGTGTATGGAAGGGGGGGGGGGGGGGGAAGAGACTCCTGTTGGTAGGGTGCCAGAAGCTGCTTTTTCCAATGCAATTCTGGAGCCTTGAGGTGTGCTGCTGAAGCTGCTGCTGTCATAGTAGCAGATCTTCAGGCAGTTTCTTCCTTGCAGGGTCTTCAAGCAGCTTCTCAGGTTGCTTCTCTTGGTTTGTTATCTTCTCCAGCTTCTCTGTAGTTCTATGTTTTTTCCCACCAGAACTTTAGCCTACCAGCTATGGGTTTTATACTCTTCAAGCTTATTACATATTAATTTATTATCGTAATTCCACCAATCAGTTCCAGTAATTCACACATGCTAATTTATTTCCTATTTGACATTCCAGCTCGACTGATCAGCTTCTAGCTTATTAATTTTTCTTACAACCAATCAGCTTGCAGCTTAACTATGACGTTCTCACCTAGTCACATGTACCTATAGACTCAACACATTCCTGTAGAGTTTTCCAGCTGACTTTTGGATGAGCCTTAGTTACTTTCTGTGTGAGCCTTATTCACATGCAATGGACCCTTCTGAGCTTTAGAGAAGGAATCTCCCATTCTGATTGCATCACTCTATAACTGCCACAACTGATTTTTTCTAATTTAAACTATTATCAGTGTTATTTAACTAAGGCCTTACTTTTAAGCATTTTAAGCCACCACCCTTTCTATGTCAAATTACGCATTTTACAATTTTGACACAGTTTAAACCCATTCTGCAGTTTTTCTGCTGATTTCCAATTTCAAACTGGGCAACTGAGGCAAACATCTTTTGTCACAATGGCACTGATCCCCTGGTAGGGTTTGTATTTAGGTTAAGTCTATAAAATTATTTGGGATCCTTTGGGATGTACAACGCAATATAAATGTATCATGCTATTTTTATTATTTCAGGATTGCTTCATTAACCCCTCTGCTTCCAAATCAATCCATTGCTTTAGTGGCTCCATTTCTCCTTTAGGATGAATAAACTACAAAACTAATACAACCAGCTACAAGAACACAGATAAAAAACACTAAGTTTTCCTGCAGCATTATATTAAAATATTAATAAAATAATTAAAACGAGTGGTTTTTTTAAAAATTTTTGTGCCCCTTTAGTGAAGAACAGAGATAACTGGAAGACAGAGAGACAGTGTGAGTAACTCACCATTAGGACTTCTAAAGCTTTCCCACAGTGCTAATAACTTAGGCTCTTGCAATTTACTCTCCTCTTAAACACTTTCCATTGCACAAATAATTGGAAACACCTCTCTTTCCTTCTTTCTTCTTTTTGTCTCATTTCGCCGTTGTTGGCCCTTTCCAGGGGGACCTATAAAGAACAGAGCTAAAGAAAGGGAAGGTGTGACAAAGCTTAGACAACAATGTTGTTTTAAGTTTTACTGCAATAGCTCCCACAAAACAGGCATTCTGCAACTTTAGTGCCTGCTGTCTTGGCCCGTTTCTTCTCTCTTTGATTGGCAGAGTCTTACATAGCTTTTGAGCTGTATTCTTCCACCTTCTGGTAGAGACTTTCTCAAAACAGGAGTGGTAAACAGTGGCACTAATACCGTTATTGCTTGGGAACAAATTCTGATCCTACTGGCCCCCCATAGCAACCCCATTCCAGTCTTCACTCAGCCACTGCTCATCTCCCATAGGGACCCGGGTCTCCCTCTGTTGAAGAGGCTGCCCACTTGTTTACCACACAGTGCATGAGCTGATGCTTCCTGAAACCAAGTTCACAGTGGATCCCCCAATGCTCAGTAATACACGGTCTGGACACAGGAGTAGCCAGGCCAGATTTTAGTGATGTTATGACCTTGTGCTCCATGTCACAACACTTCTCATTGACATTTAGCCAAGTCATACTTCTGTATGGATGAAAGGGTTGCCAGATCCAATTTCAGTAGCATTGCAACCACACAGCTGGAGTAATGCTCTGGAATGCTCAATGGGTATGTCTACACTACCCCGCTAGTTCGAACTAGCGGGGTAATGTAGGCATACTGCAATTGCAAATGAAGCCCGGGATTTGAATTTCCCGGGCTTCATTTGCATAAGCGGGGCGCCGCCATTTTTAAATCCCCGCTCGTTCGAACCCCGTGCCGCGCGGCTACACGCGGCATGAACTAGGTAGTTCGAACTAGGTTTCCTAGTTTGAACTATCGTTACTCCTCATTCCACGAGGAGTAACGGTAGTTCGAACTAGGAAGCCTAGTTTGAACTACCTAGTTCGTGCCGCGTGTAGCCGCGCGGCACGGGGTTCGAATGAGCAGGGATTTAAAAATGGCGGCGCCCCGCTTATGCAAATGAAGCCCGGGAAATTCAAATCCCGGGCTTCATTTGCAATTGCAATATGCCTACATTACCCTCTTATTTCAAAATAGGAGGGTAGTGTAGACATACCCTAATAGTGTAGTGATTTAGTATGGGGCCATTGCTTAAAAGGCTCAGCAGCCTATGGAACTTTGAGCAAGAGCAAAATGTGTTTTTTGGAGGGGTGGCGGGATAGAAGGGTGCCACAGATGGTTTTAGGGCTTTTGCTACTGGAAAATAGGTTTTATTTTGCCCATAACCCATTTCTATGTCTCTTTGGCATATGTTTCCAGCATAGCTCAGAGAGGCACCCGGGACAAAAAGAGCACTAGGGCTATGTCTAGACTGCAGGCTTCTTTCGAAAGAGGCTCTTTCGAAAGCATCTTTCGAAAGAGCATCTTTCAAAAGATCGCGTCTAGACTGCAGGCGGATCTTTCGAAAGAGAAATCCGCTTTTTCGAAAGAGAGCACCCAGTGAGTCTGGATGCTCTCTTTCGAAGATGGCCTCCTTACCTTGAAGAACGCCTTCCTTCGAAAGAGGAACTTTCGAAGGAAGGCGTTCTTCCTCGTGAAACGAGGTTTACCGCCATCGAAAGAAAAGCCGCGTTCTTTCGAAATCATTTCGAAAGAACGCGGCTTGAGTCTGGACGCAGGGGAAGTTTTTTCGGGAAAAGGCTACTTTTCCCGAAAAAACCCCTGAGTCTTGACACGGCCTAGATGGAGAGATAGGAGATGTGGGTTCACTTTCCAACTTTACCACTGCTGTGTGACTGTCTATTTAGACTGGTCCCCAGCTCCTCCCAGGGGGATAAAGATTATGATAATTTATTATGTAATAATGTAATATATAGAATCTAAAAATAGTTTAGACCCTTTCAGGATATGCAAGACAACAGTTCTTCCCCATGCCATTTAAATCCAAAGCTCTGATTGTGCCAGCCAATGCACCCATGTAGATCCACTTGTACCTGTACTGAGTTGCACTAGTTTCAGTGAGGCTCCATGCAGGACCAGGGGTTTGCCAACACACATAGTACAGAAGCTAAATAGACTACATACAGAAGAAGGGATGGGAAAAAGTGGAGGAAAAGCCTAAAAAGATGTTTATATATATATTTCAAAGCCTTTGTCAATATGCAATGTTTGTTCCTTAATTCTAGTTAATGTTTGTTAAGTTTGTTTGGCACTTTTTTTGGAGAGGAGGGATTAAATCATTGCCTTACTGAACCTTAGTTTTTCTCATGTCTCGCTTTTTTGAGTCTTTAATTCACAATGTTTATGGAGGAAGGATCATCTTAAGAGGAGGGGATGCCATTGGTCTAAGGCTATGTCTAGACTGCAGGCTTCGTTTGGAAGAACTTTTTTCATAAGAGATCTTCCAAAATTACTTCTTCTGAAAGAGAGTGTCCACGCACAAAAGTGATCTGCTTTTTCAAAAGATAGCGTCCACGCTGAATGGATGCTATCTTGCATTTAAGCTGTGGACGGAGGGATCACCAGGACACCTGTGCTTTTTCTTCTTTCCTCTTCTTTCGAAAGAACTCCATTTTCCCCGTCCACACATGCCTTTTCCTGAAAGAGCTCTTACAAAAGAACACGATTGCAGCTTACCGCCATTTTTCCGACAAAACTCTGTAGTGTAGACATACTCTAAGGCACAGACCTAGCCACGACAAGGTCTCAGTGCTAGTCCTAGCTCTACTCACACTTTCTGGATGGCACGGGTCATCCTATTTGTTCAACCCACAATTCTACAGTAATTATCATCAGCTCCATATCATGCCATTAGTCTAAAAAGATGACAATTTACAAATCATATGCCAAGAAAACATTATGAGTCATTATGATTCTTGAAGCCAATCCTTTGAAGTCAGTGAATTTATTCCCACATTGTTACTTGTTTGTCATGTGAAAATATAGGTCTAATACCAATGACTTTAAAATACATGTGTAATAAACAGCTTTTGCTGTGGGAAAAACTCTGCATCCATTGAAGTGACTGGCATATTCCCCCACTTGAATATTATCCCATAAATACAAGGGTAGCACTTTTATAATATCACTAGTCGCCTCAGAATAGACAGACACAGCACAGATGACATCATAGACCGTGGTGTTTAATAATATTCAGAAAACATATTGTTTCTATGTGAAGCACAGTAAACAGGTCATCACAGCTCATTTGAAATAAACTGCTTTTGTAAGACAAAGAGAACCTGTCCTTACATTGCATCCCTAGAGCCTATGGTTTAAAACTTATATTTTGGTCTTATAAATGGCATCAATTTATCTGTCTTATCCTTCTATTGAGCGCAGAACACATGCAGCTAGGAAACAAAAAGGACATGCATTTATTTTCAAGCATAGGACTTTCGAACCACTTGGGAAGAATATTCTTGATTGAGAACCAAAACATTCCATGATGCTTAACAAACCTGCAAATTGAAAAATCAACATCTGCCCTGTGTAGCAACAATAGTAGGAGAAGGACCTATAGCCTGAAAAATTCAAAATATTCCTTAAATTATATTTTTGTGCATTTACAAAATTACTACTCTCTGAATCAAAAGTCTCAAGCTGTTTTTATCTGAGAGTATACGTTGTGTCGATAGACAATATCTCAGCCTGAAGTCGTACATGAAAAGCCCTGCTGCATAGCATAATGGACAGTCCTGTGAACAAGAAGCTGCATCTCAGTGAAAGCTCCTGTAATAATATTTTAAAATAAATGATATGCATCATTAAATCACTGAGGATGACTAACTCAATTTTAGAAAAACCACAACTCCTGCAATCACAGTTACAGTTCTTATTTGAATATTTTAGCTTTTACTGGGGCTACCAATATAAGCTAGTGAAGCCACACTGCTTCATGTAGATGAAGGCACTACTCTAAAAAAACCAGGAAGGAATCTATGGTTACACTAGTGCAGGCTAGATGCCTTGTGTCTACATGGGGAATTTTTTTTCTGATTTTCTTATTTGCATATCACAGACGTTTCTTTATAAAGTTATTTTAAATAATTTATTAGATTGTTCTCTTCAAAATTATACCAAGGCTAGGGAAAAAAGTCTTCAAAGTCTCATGTAAAGGTTTGTGCTCAAGTAGGGCATTTACCTGCCTCACTGCTGATGTTCTAAAAATACCTCCATGTCCATACTATTATCCATTCTTCACGTCCAATTGCTCTGTTATGGTAATAGTCAGAAGCACACCATGTAGTAATTACTTACAGCTGACTTAAGAAAAGAATATTCAACTCCCCCACTGTTCCACTAGAAGGTCTTTATGCACTATTAACTCATTCCTGTTTATTAATACTCTACTGGCAATTCTGGCTGCTGCTTTTTAGGTTTGTAATAGGAGGACTATTAAACAGCAATTATTGACCATATGGGTTGGTGAATATTTGTTGTTGTTGGTTTTTTTTTTATTAATCCTTTTAACTTCTTTTTAAGGAAGCCATATCACAACATAGTACAAATGGCATTACATCTGCCTGGGATTAAGAACCTTGGCAGTACTTCCCATTTAGAAAATGCAAACTGAATATTTCAGAGATATCATAGAAGCTGCAGAAATAGAGAACAATTAAAAACATGAACATCCTAAGAGGGAAGTACAAGGAAAACATTTTACAATTGGGGGCATATTTAAAATTTTATTTTTTTTAAGATAAATAGAAATCTGAGGTTTTTTAAACTCATTGAATTGGTTTTAGAATTTACAAATGACTGTTTCCAAATTTTAAACTAATAAAACCCAAGCTAGACAAAGTGCAAATTACCAGACCTCTGGGTCCTAGGCAACAGCCTTTGTGAATGAGTCTGCCTAGTGAAAGGGTTCAGGAGGGAAAAAATGATAGTAATTATGTCTCAAATAGCTGCGTTGGAGAAAGTGGGTCTTTTGATTACTGCAGTTCTTGCCTTTGGCCAGTAGCAGTAGTTAACAGTTCTGTAGTTTGCAGTGGTTGCCTCTCCTCTCGGCTTTCCAGAGAAAAAGAGGCAGCCAGTTGCAATTCAGTCAACTCTTTCACAGTGGTGCTTCCTTCTTTCGCTGCCCCGCAGGGTGATGGTGAGAGAAGGAGCTATGGGTATGTCTACACTAGCCCCCTAGTTCGAACTAGGGAGGCTAATGTAGGCATTCGAAGTTGCAAATGAAGCCCAGAATTTAAATAGTCCAGGCTTTATTTGCATCGTCCCGTCTGGTCGCTATTTTGAAATTTCACTAGTCCGGACTAACTGCCCATGGCTATTCCTCCTGCAAGGAGGTTTAACAGGTAGTTCGAATTAGGGGCTTTAATTAGAACTACCGGGTCTCTGCCACGTGTAGCCACGAGCAGTTAACTAGTTTCAAAATAAAAAGTTTCCTATTTAAAAAAAGTCAATTTGACTCTGTTGTTCCACTGCTAATGAAACCCTCAATTGTTTTTCTATAATAAATTTACATTTATCATTAACTTATGAGTTAAAATGTTTTCTTGTATCTCCAATACATAAATGCAGAATAACTTAGAAAAGCCCGATATATACAATGTCAGAACCAACACTTCTTTTAACCTAAATTGTAGTGTAGACAAGTAAAATTGTCAACATTTACTTCTAGCCTTGTCATGAAAGAGATGTTTTATCTGGGGGTTTTCAAACTCTGGGTCATGGCTTGTAAGGGCAAGCCACTAGCTGGCCATGAGATGCTTTATTTACCTGTGCCTCCTTTAGTATGGGCAATCAAAGCTCCTGTTGGCCATGGGTCACCACCATGGGAACTGTGGGAAGTAGTGTCCTGGTCCGCACCACTACTCACAACTCTCATTGGCTGAGTACAGTGATCTGTGGCCAACAGGCGCTGTGATTGCCCATAGTTGGGGAGGTACAAAGCATCTTGCAGCCAGCTAGCAGCTTGCCCTTACAAGCTGCAAACCAGAGTTTTGAAAAACCCTGTTTTAGTGTGATTGTATGGATCCTCAAGCAGTTATTCCTCTGAAGTAGTGTATCTGGTCATTACACCAGTGTTTCACAGCATGCACTACCTGCCTGATGGTGTCTTTGTTCACTTTAAGGTGCTGTGTTTTGGTCCATAAAACCCTGAGAGACTGGCCTCTCCCCAGGTGAAATTCTGCCCACACTGAAGTCACTGCAAGATTGCTGTTGACTTCGGTGGAGATGTTTGACCTGGAGCTCCCTTGGTGTAGAAAATAGTCATCTGGCAGAAAGGTGAGGGCTCTTCTCTGTGTCTGGAACAGCTTGGATTTGTTGGGCATAGCAGAGTGCTTTGAAGATCATCTGTTTGGTAGTGCTTTTGGAGAGGCCTGAAGGTAGGAGTGTAGTAGTACATATTTTGCTATTTAGGAACATTTTGAAACATTTGCTAATTAGGTTAAGTGAATGGAGTGTCTGCGTTGGTGATGAGTGTTCTTTCCTGTGCAGGTTGGTGCTTAAAATCATTGTTTGAATAGATAGATGTCATTTCAGTTTCTAAATGAACAAATGGAAGCTTGGAGTGAACTAGCCCATGAGGTACTCTACTGCTTCAGGAAACCCCAGGTCACATGCAAAATTTACATTAAGATTGATGTCAAAGCCTATCAAAGAGACTACCACATCTGCTGGGCTTAACTCTTAACACCACACACTGTAGGTTACTATGGTGGGCGCATTATTCCCGAGCCTCGATCAAGATTTTGGTTCATTTCAGTTAAATGGTTAGTTCCCTCTTTCCTAATTTGAACCTGGGCGAAAACATTAAACAATAGTTGTGAAAAGACTCTAGGAAATTATATTTTTGAAAGATAAAACAAAAGTGGATAAATGACTGTGCCAGTGACACTTTACTTAATCACTTTGGTAGATTAGTTGTGTGTAACATTCTTAGTGAAACTGTTGTGTAGCACCAACCTTTGCACATGTGAAAGGAAAAATGTCGTGCTAACTATTCAGCTGTTCTGATTGTTACAGTGAAGAGATTAGAGTAGCGCGACTTTGTCAGTTCATCTTCTTAACTAATAATATATTATTTATTACAAGGATTTGGTTTCATAAACCTGTCTTCTTCTTTTCTTTTAAAGATATCACTTACTATTTGATCTGTACTCTTTAAATATGTACTGATGTGTGATGCTGCTGCGCAAGCCACATTTTTAATATCAAAAGTTTTCACCCAGTTTTCTCTAATTCTGCAATTTATGTTCACAAGGCTGGTTCAAGCACTTTGGGGTCCCTGCAGCCCAGCACATCAGGGGCCTTCCTCCTCTGTCATCATTTATTTTTCCCTTCCCCTGTACAACCAGATATAAATTATTGGTGTGAAAAGAAAACTCGGGTCTATATAAAAATACTGCAGACTACCTAGGCTTTCCGTATTGTGCTACCCTCCCCGCCCTCAGCACCTAGTCTCCTTCACTCTCAGTGTACTCACTGTACAATTTACTGTCTGTGTAGGAGCCAAGCCCTTTCATCTTCTTTCCACTGCACTAAGTTTGTGAGAGGAGCAGCCACAGGAGATGTCTTCCCAAGTCTCCTCCTTGTCGCCAAGGGTTTCTTGTCTTCCTGTTGGCCATCTGCAACGAGAGTGCTCTTCTTTTCTGTACCTGTCCCAGGGAGTGAGGCAAAGCTGGGCGTTCAGCCAGCTGTGAGGAATCCAGCATTTAGTGCAAGCCCCAGATGAGTTTTTTTTTTCTTTGGGGGCCCAGTGTAAACTCCTCCCTGCCAGCTGGTGTCATGATGGAAAGGAAGAAGAGAGAATGGGGAATTGAGACCATTCAGCAATGCACCCATACAAGGACTGTGTTTCCTCCTGGCAGATAGTGGTACAGGCCCAATTGAAAGGCAGAGACAGGTGCTGCTCTCATGTTCCTATTGTTCAGTGTTCGATGGAGGAGGGAGAACTGGAGGAAGCCACCACAGTGTGTTCCCATTCTGCAATGTGAAGTCCAGTGGCCTGTCATAAATTAGCCTTATATAATTCGACCAGAAAACAGTTTTAAATGCCAGTTAGAAAATACAAGCAACTTTTTGTGGCATTTTTTACTTCTGTGATCAGAAGTGATGTGTAAGAGGAACCAGACAAGATCAGAACATATTTCTATCAGAATTACAGATCAGAGTGAATCACGGGGGATGGAATAGGTTGGGGGAAGAGGGGAACCATGTATCTTCTACAACTGCTGTGCCTGTATTCTGGGCACTATGTCTGTATAGCTCAAGCTAGATGGTGTGTTCTGTGTAACTGAATATCTGACTATATGTGCATATAAGATTTTGAACTATAAATGTGAAATGCTTTTTCATGCAGTAGCACACTTGCGGAGTGAGAGCAAAATAAGCACTAAATAGCTAAACTGCAAGAGAAATGGAGGTCTTTGGCATATATGGAAAAAATGGTGAAAGGGAAAAGGCACATTTTAAAATTGGTTTTTCCATCCTGTGCTAAACACCCAAATGTTCCATGGAATAACTGTAACTCCTAGTGATGCCCTTTAAATGACAGTCAGCATTGGATCTGTGGGTCTCCTTTAAAGATTTACTTTCTCTAACTCCCTTGATGTTAGACTCTGCCCTTGTCAGTACTATTATGGTTCTGACAATCAACAGGGACAGCAACATAAAACATTAGATCTGCTCATGGGAGAGCAGGCGAGACAGTGTCTTAAAATTGGGGCATCTGGTGGTTCTGCTATTAAATATAAGTGGAAAGCACTAGTTAAAATACTGGTTCAGTGCTGTTCAGTATTGTCAGGGAATAGCATGACTAAACAGCATTTGGTGGGTAGTAAAATGCAGTTGGAAAGAAGTCAAATTTACTGCAAAACCACCTTCTCCCCCACTCCTCTGTCCCCCAGTAACAAAATTTCAAGCAGCAAGTGAACTCATGAAAACAGCAAAATTAAACTGGATATTAGTTGTTAAGAAATGTCAATGCAAGCTAAGGTAAGTTCAGGGATAATGGTACTATGTGTGCATTCTTGTATTTAATCATGAATATATAGAGAGAGACTTTCAATAAAAAGTAAGAGTTCTGGTACAAAAAGTGGATTGCAAAACCAAACCAACACCCCCCTCTAGATTGAACAAAAATACTTGTCATGCAGTTTGCAGTCCTGTCAGCAAAATCAGCATGTCATTGTTCTCTTCCCATAAATGTAAATTGAGGACATTCCACTAAAAATTAGGTTGTCTCGTCACCTGAACTTGAGATAAAAGTAATAAAATAAGTATATTAAATGAAGATGTAGTATTCAGACCAAAAGTTATGTTGGCACATAAGTGTCAGAACAGACCCATCAATGAAAGCGCCTTTATATGTACCTTATTTGAACTGTAAAGTTCTCCTATTATGCTTTACTTTGACCAAACCATGGTATGAAGCTTGTTATAAGCAAGCACTGCAAGACTTTTATTGCCTTGAAGATAAAAGATTTAAATTCCTTTATAAACTGACATCCAGAGTTACTGACCCACTGAAAGAGCACTATACAGTCACATGTGCAATATAGACAACATATGCAATATTTTTTCAGATTTAGCCACTTTTGTTTGTTAAAGCCAGGACTTGAGACATGTTTTCATAATAATTTGTTTAATACTTGCTTAAGTTACTTTTAATATGATAAAACAGGAGATGGATCTCTTGATGATTACCTGTTTTGTTCATTCCCTCTGGGACACCTGTCATTGGCCACTGTTGGAAGACAGGATACTGGGCTAGGTGGACTTTGGTCTGAACCATTATGGCTGTTCTTATGTTTTTAATATTGGCCAAAATAATCTGATGATTATCTGATTTTGTATGCATCGGGAGCTTGAGCACCAAGAGTGGAATCCATGTACACATCACAGCTCTGAGAATTACATTACTACAAAGTATATAACCATTCATAATTGTTATTTCTTTTATCCCTTTTTTTTTTTTTTTTTTGCATCACAAAAAGTATTTAGGCCAGAATACATATGCAAACAAAAGTGGAAGAAATTTTTTTTAAAGATATGGATATATGACATTTTAAACACATCAGTCTCATTTCCCACTTTTCCTTATAACTTTGTAGACTTTTCTACTTCAATATGCATAGAAATATTTGCTAATTTTAGTAAACAAATATTCTCTTAGGCTACATCTACACAGCGGAGCTATTTTGGGATACCTCAAAATAGCTATTCCATGTCTTACATAATATAATATAATGGGCTCACTATTCCATCATCCCTGTAAACCTCATTGCATGAGGGATAAGGGACATTTCAGAATAGCACTTTATTTTGAAATTTGGCACTGTATAGAGAGAACCTAATTTAGAAACAAGCTATTTTGAAATAACATCAGAATAAGCTACACAGTTTGCTTAGGGCAAATGTGTAGCTTATTTCAAAGTAAGTGTGCTGTGTAGACCCACCTTTCTTGACTATTCCTATAGGTTGCGTCTAGACTGGCAAGTTTTTTCCGCAAAAGCAGCCACTTTTGCGCAAAAACTTGCCAGCTGTCTACACTGGCTGCTTGAATTTCCGCAAAAGCACTGACGATCTACTGTCTGAAATCAGTGCATCTTGTGGAAATGCTTTGACGTTCCTGTTCGGGCAGAAGCCCTTTTCTGGAAATGCTTTTGCGCAAAAGGGCCAGTGTAGACAGGCAGCTAAGACTTTTTGCGCAAAAGCTGGCTAAACGGAAAAAAGCCCTATGGGCGCTCTGAGCAGACGCAGGCTGCTGAGGTCACCGGGCAGGACCCTTATTCGGACCTCAGGGCTGAGGTCTGCCACGTGGCCCCTGCATCCTCAGCAGCCACCCCGCAGCAGGATGGCAGCTCCAGGAGGGCACCAGCACTCCAGGCCTCCAGGGGCCGCAAATGAAGGGCCCCATCCTGGTTCTCAGGGGAGCTGGACAGCCTGCTCAACCTGAGGCAGGAGGAGGAGGCCTTCCACAAGACCCACTCTAGGTGCTGCAACGCTGACATCTTCACCCGCATGGCCCAGGCGCTCGCCCAGTAAGGCCATCCAGCCTCAAACAAGTCCGGGCGAAAGTCAAGGAGCTGCGCCTGGGCTATGTGCGGGCCAGTGAGGGCCAGGAGGCAGGAGCAGACACCTGCCCCCACTACGACCGGCTCCATGCCATCCTGGGCCGGCCAGCCCCGCAAGCACCAGATGTGTCTGTCGACAGCAGCGTGCGCACCCCCATCACCAGGACCACCGAGGCGGGGGAAGGAGACAGCAGTGCATCAGAGGACGAGGCCAGCACTGCCACCCAGCAGGCCCCCTCCAGCAACGCTCCAACATCTCCCGCGCATCCTCGGAGGCTGGGGAAGGATCCACCGGTGAGTGTTGCACTTTACACTCACAAGGGCGGGGGATGGGGCGGAGCCAGGCGCCTGGAGGGGGGAGGGGGAGAGCATGTCACTCAGGCCACGTGAGCTGCACGCTGTGTAGCATTAGGCAGGAAGCAGCACATGCAACCACGTGCAGCCTGGTGACCGAGCGGCATTTGGCCGCAGCAGACAGCTCCAGGGCACGCCTGGGACCATGCTGCTCACACCCATGCAGCAGGACCAGGGGGAAAGGTGAATGCCGGCTGGAACCAGCCAGGGCCCCAGGGACTCAGCCCAGAGCCCACACCTCTGCAAGGGTGCAGCACGGAGAACGGCAACACTGTCCCATGCCTGGCTGTGAGGCACAGCCAGCTGCTCCTGGGAAAACCACAGCATCACAGCCCTGTGAATGTGGCCCCTACTGAGCCACTCACCTGCTCCCGGTGCCTTGGCTGGCTCCTCGAGGGAAGTCCCCACTGTGGCCACACATGTCCCTGGGCTACATGTGTGAGGGATAGTGGGAGGGAGAAGGGAGGGAAGAGCTCGGGCCACCTGAGTTTTGCTGCAAGGATGGGACACCCCCCCAGTCACTCTCCTGGTTCCATCCAGGAGATATCCCACATGATGGGGATCTGAGAGCCCAGACCACGTCTGCCAGATGTGCTCCCAGGAATTGTTTGGGAATGTATCTCGCTCCCTGTCAAACACCAGTGACTAGCCCAAAGCCTCACAGCCTCCACCAGCAGGGAGTTCCACAGGTCAACGCAACACAAGCGCCCTCCCGCCCTCCATGGGACCAGGACACAGACCGGTGGTTACGATACATGGAGGAGGACCCTACTCCAGGGACGGTCCTCCTTGCAAACATACAACACGGGGGGCAGTGAGGGAACCGAGTGGGCCCAAGCCATACTACTGTGGTGTCACCTGGGCTCAGAGGTGGAGGGCATGAGGTGTGGGGACAGTGGCCGGCCTGCCTGACTGACCCATCCTTTCTTCTCTTCCCTGCAGTGGGACCAAGCACAAGCCGGGGACCCTCCAGTCCGGCAGCAGCGGCACCCCCAGCTTCCCAACCACGGAGGCAGAGGCTCCGCCACTGGGACCAGCTCCTTCGGTGCCGTGTGCAGGCCGTCGAGTGCATCAAGGCTGCGATTACGCAACGTGTTGAGGGGGACCTGCAGTGGCGCCAGGAGGCCTGGGCCGCCTTCCAGGCCCAGTGCACGAGGATGGCTGACTCCATCGCCACCCTCACTACCCACATAGCCCATGCCATCCATTATGGCATGGCCTTACCCCATGCCCCCACCATCCCTTCCCTAGCACTGCCTATGACCCTTCTTGCAATGCCTCCTCCTGTCACTCTTGCAATGTCCCCTCCTGCCGCTCCTGCAATAGCCCCTCCGTCCCACCTCCTCGTGCAGCCTGCCCCGATGCGGCCTGCCCCCATGTCCAGGTCCGCCTCCGCAGGAGCGGTCGCAGGGGCCACCCCTCCTAGGAGTAGCTCCTCCCCCTCCCAGTTCAAGGTCTCCTCCCCCTCCCAGTTCAAGGTCCCCTCCCCCTCACAGTTGAAGATTCCCTCCCCCTCCCGGTTAAAGGTCTCCTCCCCCTCCCAGTTCAAGGTCTCCTCCCCCTCTTCCCCTTGTAAATAAAAACATACAAGTTTTTCAGTTGAAAACAAAACTGTGTTGGTTATTGTGTTACTCGAAGTAACTGTAACAAATGATTTGAGATGTCAATTAGCCAACTAAATTTAAGAGGATTACAAAATGCGGACACCAAATAGCATATCTATCACCGGTTGTTGTTTAATTGGTCATTGGTTTGTGGCACATAAATAAATACTGACACTTTTAAGTAAAATTTAAACCACAACTATATTAACATAGATAACAAACAAGCAAGAAAGGTTAAAAGACGCACACAAAAGAATATATACATAGTATAGACTCAGGGACGATTGTAGTGTTGCTGGCAACCTCAATCCTTTGGTCCTTCCGGGCCTCGGGAAAGGAACAGCCAGGAGATCCCTTGAAGACGACTGGAATCGGGTACGCTGACTTGAGCCTTCCGCACGAGCCTTGAATCCTTTTCCTGTTCTTTGGGACAGCTCAGACAGGCAATGGTGGCCTAAACCCTAGCCTAAGCTAAAAGAAAAACCCTAGCTACGTCCATCGCACCCGACGAACATGCACAATGACTACCGATATGCTTGGAACCGATGCTGTCTGACGAAGAGTCAGGTTTCTTCTATGCAGTACATTTACAATTGGGGGAAGGTAAGGGGAAGGGAGGGGAAAGGGTAGGGGATGGGAGGGAGTTGTATGGGGAGACCGAGGCGACCGTACTATGGGGCTTGTGAGAACATGCCCGTCAGGGCCTCTTGGATGCGCACCCCATCCTGGTGCGCCTGGCGGATGGCAGCTGTGTGGGGCTGTTCAAACGTCTGTGCCTCGGCTGCCATCCATGCAGGGAGGAAGGCCTCCCCACTCTGCTCCACAATGTTGTGGAGCATGCAGCCAGTACCTCCGTTGCATTCCGCTCACCTATCTCGAGACGAGTGAGCAAACAATGGAAGCGGGCTTTTAAGCAGCCAAAGGCGCATTCCACTGGGTTTCAGGCCCGGTTCAGGTGGTCGTTGAACCGGGCCTGGTTCTGGTCCGGCTGCCCTGTGTAGGGCCGCATTAGCCAGGGCAGCAGGGGGTAGGCCACGTCCCCGATGACGCAGATGGGCATAGGCACATCCTCGACAGTCAGCTCCCGCTGGGGGAAGTAGTAGTAGAAACCAAAACCAGGAAAAAGCACTAGGTGGCAAAAGGGTGGTGTCCAAAAGGCACAGGGCAACCACCAAAACTGCGAGGGGCTGTCAGTACCTTCAAGAGGTCCTAAACCACGGAGCAGGAGACAAACGGCTGTCCAGCGAGACCCCTTTAAGCACGTGTCTGAAAGGAGCTCCAGCCCCGCCCCCAGAAAGTGCTGGAGCCCTTTTGCCCTCTTCAAAATGATTCCGGGCTTCTGCTTTTGTTCAAAAGTGCACCGCCAATCTAGACGCGCTTTTGCGCAAAAGCACATCGTTCTAACAATAACTCCGGGACCAATCTAGACACTCTTTTGCGGAAATACTTTTAATGGAAAAACTTTTCTGTTAAAAGTATTTCCGGAAAATCATGCCAGTCTAGACACAGCCAGTTTGTTCAGCAGACCCTGCGGTCGCAATCCATGGTGGCAACAATGCTTTTTTATTGCTTTCCTCCGTTCTCTGACTTCCTTTTGAGAGAGGATGATCTGAAGGAAAAGATATTACCTTTCCCATAGCTAAATTTTCATTGACATTAATAGGAGTCAAGTGGCCAACTCCCTGTACAGAGTTTTGAAAATTTAAGGCTTAGTGGAGGTGTTTTTCTGGGTAGATTCTTATGTTGCCAGAGTTCTGAATCCTCTGAAAAGATATTAAATATGTAACTATACAATGTCAGTAGTGCCTAGAGAGTATATCTTCATAATTATCACCTACCTTCTAAAAAACAATAACCCCAAAGATATTGCTTGGTTAAAAGGTAGCTGATAAAGAATAAGGCAACACCTCAGCAGATTGCCCTAACCAAATGAAAAGCATATTAACAGGGCTAGTTACTGTTCTGATAATGATTGGTTGGAAATGCAGACACCTTGACTAAAGTTGTGTTTCATTCTCTTTGAACATTTCTGCTAGATATTTAAATAAATTACAGCATTAAGACAGAGAGAGAAACTTAGCAGAACATAAAATACTTTGAAGAATTAACTCGGGAGCTTCCATTTGTAGTAAAATTATTGCACACCACATGGTAAACAGTTTGAACTTTTCACAATCTTTATACAATAAGTTCAGTAGTCAACCATTATGGCCCCGATTCAGCAGTGCATGATAGTATAAACCTAATGTTGAAAATATGAGTAACCCCATGCAAGTCAATGTGACTACTCATATGCTTAAAGTTACATGTGTATTTAAATGTTTTGCTGAATTGGAGTCCAAGATGACTTAAAACCCATCATTTTCATTTGCAGGAGGCTAGTTTTAAATCTTTTTCCCCCCTGTTTTTAGAAAGTCATAGCTCCAGAACATAGGCTTGAAAAGAAACTAGATACTTAAAACAAAATACACATGAAATCAGAATGTTTTGGTTGGTTTGGAGACAAACCCAATATATTTCTTCTCCACTTATATGGCCTTCATCCCCACAGAGTCTGAGCATTTCGCCAACAGTCATGAATTTATTTTCACAGTACCCCTATGAGGTAGGGAAATACTTTTATTCCCATTTTGGAAATTGTAGGGGGAAAGCACAGAAAGATTAAGGGTCAGATTCTAATACCTTTGGCCTGGCTTGGTAGCACCTTACTCCATGAGTATTCCTATTGACTCTGATAGCCACCGACCTTTTATAATATTCTGTGGCGTGAGCTATCGTGAAATAGTACTTGGGAAATGGCAAGTCCTGTGCCCAGGTCTTCAGTGTGTAGCAGATAGTTTCATCCAGCCAAATGTGGTGCCCAGGACTTCAGTGTGTGGTAGATAGTTTCATCAAGCCAAAAGCTGACTTGTAGTTTGTTCTATTTAGAGAAATTTCTGTTGAATGACAGCTATGCCAGGATTGAGCTAACAACTCATGTCCTAGGATATTGAAGTCAGAGAATGAGAGAGAGAGAGAGAGAGAGAGAGAGAGAGAGAGAGAGAGATGGTGTGCATGTGTGTGAGTGAGAGAGAGAGAAAGGATAATGTATTCATTTTCATCAGTTATGGAGGATACTATTAAATCACTACCTCTTATTGAAACAATGTGTCTTCCATTAATAATATCACTTCAGCTTCATAACCTTTCCTACTTAGGAAGTCTGAAGTAAATTTTAAAAGGTAGAGAAATGGTTTTGGCATTGAAACTAATTGCCTTATAGTTAGCTTTGTTTTTGTTTTGTTTTTTAATTGCACCTAATTTTAAGGCCTGGCATAAAAATGTGGTTTTAAAAGTTTTTATCGGCTATGTAGACAAATTTGGAATTAAAATCAAGAACAATCTTAAATATTGGGTTGCTCCACTTTTAAAAATAAGTTCCCTTCTCATTTGCAATTAAAATGTTTGAAATTTGCATAAAATGTGTGAAATTAGAGATAATTGAAATACAGTAGCTATAAATGTGTCTGTGGCATTTGAAAAATAAATAAAATGTCCACTAAAAGGGTGCTAAAGCCATACCCTCATCTCTTGTTTCTCACATTTGGCTCTCTGGTGTTTTCACACTTTTATAGCTAATTTTTATTGCAAAACAATATGTTACATTTGTAGCAGTTGTGGGATTGCAGAATAGCCCCTGGCAGCTTTGTAAAAAATGGAATGTTAGGAACACATTTAGAAGAATATAGTTTTCAATTTCATCCACCACACTGGTGTCATGGAATCACATTAAGTGCTATCTGAGAGAGAGAGAAAGAGAGAAAGAGAGAAAGAAAGATGTTATGGAAAATAACTTTAAATAAATGTTCCTTCCTAATGTTGTTCTCTTTCTCATATTTGAATGCCCCCTCAGGGACTGCAGCAAGAGCCAGAACCCAGGTCAGAGCTGTTAAAAGCCGAAAGTGTTGGTTTAAAATGCCACCACTGAAAGTTAATCCTGGAAAACTAGTTTCTTGGATAGTGCTACAGCACTTCTGTTGGGATGGAAGAGAGCAGTCTCTGCTGAAGAACTTATACTCTTTTGGGGTTAGCTCACCAATGCCATGTATAGCACTTCCTTCCCAGAGATGTAGCATTAACAACACAGCATACAGCCTGAGTACCACTGCATGAAAGTCACAGCTTGTGTAACTGAAAGCATTACTTCCCACATGTACCTTTTACTGAAAAGTTGTTTTCTTTTTCGTTCTATAGGTCAAGGCTATTGGGATCTTTTACCTTCTGCGAACTGATGGCTCTTTAGCAGCTAATATAAATACATCTGCAGTCAGACAGCAGGGTGTGCTGCACATGTTGCAGTCTTCAGCAAGCAGCAGCATCTTTTTCTTATATTCTAAGCTCTGTTGACCCTGTACATTAGTATTTATCTCTGTTGCCAGATCTCTGTTGAGTTGGCCATGGCGCAAAATGCTCCTGATTTGCAACCAAGTCGGTGCCAGGATGCAAGGGATTGTATCTTTTACAGATAATAGAGCTTGAAAGAAGGACCTCTATCAAATTGCCAAATTGTGCCATATTAGTATGTGCGGTAGTGAATGCCTAACTCTGGGATGTGTACGACTATCTTAGTGTTCAATGACTCATGCAGATATTTCTGTAACTCTGCTCTTGGAACTCCAAAAATGTTATTCATATAATTCCCCGTGTCTCTTTTTTAGTAAAATTATACCCTGATGTCCTGTCATTTTTGATGCTTCACAGAGTTTCTGTTACTGGGGAACACTAATCAACTTCAAAAGAATTGCTTTGGTGTAGAAATGAGCAGTTATTCAAATATATCACATACAAAGAAAAACAAACAAACAAACAAGCAAAAAACCCCGCCACTGTTTTTTGATATAATTCCACCCAATACTGAATTGGAAGACCTGGGTGAAGGTTACTGCACCAATCTGTCAGTATTCCCAATCCTGTAATATCATTTCTGGAAACAGTACTTTCTGGAGGTGTTAGTTGTAGAGGAAACTCATGTCAAAGCAAAAGTGTTCCTATGCAAATAATGTACTATAGGTTAAAGGCAACAGTTATTAACACCTGGGCACTCTTTAGCTATCTATCTATTCTCTGATCCAATCAGTCAAAGAACCTCTCAATTTGGCATCTAAATGATAAAATTAATTCAACTCTTCTATCTTGACCCTGCATATACCAGGTATATAATTTCCTCTCTTCCCTCTCTACAAGGCTTGTTACCCAGTCAAAGAAAGCTAACAGGCTGGTTTTGATAAATCCATGCTCACTATTACTTATCACCTTTTTGTCTTCTAGACTGGGGTGGGCAATAAGTGGCCTGTTGGCCAGATGTGGTTCAACAGAGTTAGCCTCTGGCAAGCCACCAGACATGGGTGATAACGAAAGATTAAAAGAGAAGGATATTGGTGTTTGAGAGGAGTTGTTATAGAAAGATCCTGAGAATAGGTGGATACAGAAGGTCATCAACAAAGAATTACATAGGAAGATACAGCCGAAAGAGAACCTACTGCAGAAGGTTATACAACGGAAGTTACAGCTGTGCAGGCATATTTGCAGAATGAATGATGAGCAAAAAGTTAAGATCCTGGTATTCGGCATAATGGATGGTCCACATAGGAGAGGCAGACCCCACAGAGACTGAAGAGATGTTATAGTAGATTGGTATGGAGCTAGTCTACAGAAACTAAGCCACTCCACACTGGACAGGGAAAGATGGAAGGAAATAGTGAGGGAGACATCAGACACCAACAGGTGTTGAGCCATTGGTTGTTGATGATGATGATGAAGCCATCAGAAGCTTTATTTACCTGCACATCTGCAGGTGTGGCCACTTGCAGCTCCTTTTGGCTGAGGTTCATTGTTTCCAGCTAGCGGGAGCTACCGGGAGTGGTTGCCTAGCCCATCACACTTCCTGCAGCTTCCATTGTCCTTGGTCTTCCTCTCATTTCTTATATATTTGTAGGGTATTTTCTTGTTACTCCTTATGTCTCTAGCTAGTTTGATCTCATTTTGTGTCTTGGCCTTTCTAATTTGTCACTTCATACCTGTGTTATTTGTATTCATCCTTTGTAATTTGACCTAAATTCCACATTTGATAGGGCTCTTTTTTATTTTTAAATCATTGAAAATCTCCTGGATAAGCCTGGGTGGCCTCTTGCCATATTTCCTATCTTTCCTATGCAGTGGTGTAGTTTGTTTTGGTGTACATTTGGTGCACGTCTCTTTGAAAAACTGCTAACTCTTTTGAACTGTTTTTCTCCTGAGACTTGCTTCCTATGGAATCTTACCTACAAACTCCCTGAATTTGCTAAAGTCTGCCTTCCTGCAATCCATTGTCTTTATTTTATTTTATTCATTGCTGTTCTGCCTCCCACCATTCCTTAGGATTATGAATTCTAGAATTTCATGATCACTTTCACCAAAGCTGCCTCCCACTTTCAAATTCTCAACTAGTTTCTCCCTATTTGTCAAAGTCGAATCTAGAAAAGCCTCCACCTTAGTAGCTTTCTCCACCTTCCAAAATAAAAAAAAATTGTCTCCAGTACATTTGAAGAACTTTTTGGATAATCTGTGCCCTGCTCAGTTATTTTCCCAACAGATTTTGAGATAGATGATGTCTCTGATCCTGCATTTTGGATGATATTGTTAGATGTTTAAAAAAAGTCTCATCCACATCTTCTTCCTGGTTAGGTGGTCTGTAGTAGATCCCTACCATTATATCACCCTTGTTTTTCTCCCTTTTATCATTACCCAGAGATTTTTCAACAAGCCTGTATCCTATTTCCTTCTCAACCTCAATCCAATATAACATAAGGCAAAACCTCCACTCTTTTCTCCCTAACTAACCTTCTTGAGCATGCTGTACCCTTCTATATCAATATTCCAGTCATGTGTAGTATCCCATCATGTCTCTGTGACGCCAGCTATGTCATAGGTGTGTTTATTTATTAGCATTTCCAGTTCCTTCTGCTTTCAAATATAATAATTGCTTTGGAAGGTGGGACAGAATGAACAAGGGGGAAGAAAGTTGGTGCTTAAATATTTGGTGGTTGATTAGCCATGAAGAGACCGGTGTAAAGAATTAAACAATAGCAATAGCCTCTTTCCTTTCCAACCCTGTTATCTCTGAATTGAAGCACAGGAATGCGAAGCAGTGAAGAAGGCTGAAACACAGAACCCTGACACAGAGCTCTTCCACTGATTTCCATGATGGTCTACTCTCACTAGTCCCTTTAATTTCTGCTAAATTTAATGCTCCACAGGGACCAGAAGTCTGAGTAATCAAGTATATAAACTGTCTCTTTCACAGAGAAAAGACTGGGACAGTCTAAACTTACTGACTGACACATGCAAAATTGATCATTTCAAGAGCCTTTTGTATCACACAAATCTCCAAGCAGGGAACCCAAGGCATTTCCTTTCATCATCCTGATTCTAATTTGATCAAAGCACTAAAAAATTCAACTCACCTTATTTTCTGTCCAGTTCTTTTACACTTTGCAGACATCGTTTCTGCCTGAATTTTAGAAAGCGACTAATTATATAATTGGATCAACAGTTGCTAATTAATCCAGCATAGTATTACATTATTACTAAGCCACCTCTAATTTTGCAGCTCTTTTTTATTATGCATGTGACTACAATCAAATGACCCCCTTAGGAAAATAAAGGTTCATATAACACTAACAGGATAGGTAGACCAACAGAACTGAGGATTCACCTTTGTTGCAGCCTTATTTCCTTATGGCGTGCTAGCATAAGAAAGGCACAGAGTACTATCAGTGTGGTCCTTCTATTAATCCTGCCAGCATAATGCTACAATAATGAAGCTGATCATGTTCATGTGCTCATGCACAGTAGACACCAAATTTATTTTCTGGTCCCAAATCCTAATGGCTCAAATGAACATTTTATAATGTATATTAGTCCAAAACAAAACAAAAACTCCACCATAGAACAGCCCATTGTGGATAATGCATGTGCCATACACCATGCTGCTTCATTGTGCAATTGTAATTTACATGGGTAACAACAGCAAGCATGATTTCATTTCAATAAATTATACAATTATATAGTATTATTAAAAATGTAAATAATAATTTCTTCCCCCATGCTTGAGACATTACAGTGTTCTTTAAAAGACCTTGAATCTTATCTGAGTATTATCTCCATAAATAAAACTGAGTGACAACCTTTTAGAAAATGCCATGTTTTATACCATTAATGCACAGATAAGCATTGTTAGCCAAATAAGCATTTAATTCCGAATAGCCTCAATATTTCAATACCTAGCTGCAAACAAATAAAGAGAATATGCACAATGGCAAACAAATTATAGAAAATATTCTATAGAGTTGACATTTGAACTCATCACCTCTTAGGTAAAGGTGAATTACTATTACTGTAATTTCATTATTATGAGGACCATTCTTTTGTTTACAAGCAATTCATTCCCCAATGTATTATCTTGAAAGAATTAAATCAGTAAAATGTAGCATAAACAATAATCATATAAAAAGAAAACAATATGTTTTCTTTTGTTTATTGATCAGGCACATGCATTGGTGGTGTGTGTCTATTTGCTTGACTACGTAATATAAAAAATAAAGCAGTTTTTCCTGGGCATTCCAATTCCTTGGCCTACTGAAAAAGCACAGGACAAAATATAGCACTGAACTATTGACTGTAATTGAAATCTTTTAATTATTTGCAGAATAAGTGAGAAAAATCAGCCAAAGGGACTTCTGAATGCAGATGTATATTTGTTTTTAAGTAATCATGGATAATTCTTAGTAATAGTATCATCTTAGTTCTTCCATTCAAATTGTTTTTATTTAAATCACAAATCAGGATAGGTGCCTGGCCCTTCAGACAAGTGCTTGCTACATGCAAGCTGATAGTGTGAAGTAACTGGGTTTATCACTTTTGAAGCCAGTTTTACAGTACTGTGGTTTTTTTCCTTTGGTGGTTCATGCAATTCATGCTGTTTTTATAAAGTAATGCGATAAAACCACTTCATCATCTTCCTGTATAAAATTGATTGTTGCGTGAGACACATGGTCATCTTCATCTGCTGCTGTGTTCCTTTCTATGAAACAAAACAAAACAAAAAATGAACAAAATCTCAAGCAGTATGTGCAGATTGAATTTAAGATACAGTCCACCAGGGAGGAAAAAATGCATATGATCTTTAAAAAAACAAAAGCCCCCCTCTAACCTCTAAAAATGAGAGCAATATTAAAATTCTAATTTTCAAATTTGCTTCAGATTAATGTGGTTCAAGAGAGATACTTAGTTGTCTGTTAGTTTCCCAAGCATCTTCGCAGTAAAGTTGATAGAAATTACTACAGTGGAATGCTTAAAGCAGATGTTATCCCATTAATTAGCTCTGGACCTGAGTAGGCTCAAGACTTTACCATTTTCAGGCCGATAGGAATTGGTCCCAGTGAGCGTGCTCCATATCCGCATTTAGTATCATCTCATAAACAGCAGTGAAAACACAGCAGGCCCTTGATGAAGATACATTAGCTTATTTCTAATTTAAAGTTATGTTGCTTAACCTTAATGTAATTGGTCACTGGTGACCAACTGTTTGTATAGTGAGTTGATGACCAAAGAGATGTAATAAATTATAAAACTCACTGCTTAAATGGAGGGAACGACTGTTCTGTTAAAAGCCTTGTGTGTAATAATGGTAAAATAATTGCACCTCAAAGAGAATGGCTGTGAATCTGTTAATACTAACAAAGTCTTTCTCAGGGAGGTTAATTTCATCCTTTTTTAAGCAAGTATATGAAATGCATCTTTTTTTATTCCTTTCCCAGTGTAATCTCTTACATTGGCTGAAGAGTAAACTTTTAAAACCCAGGCTAACATTGATTAAAAATAAATTGGTAAATCGAGCCAGGCTCTTATTTTGGAGTTGTGTGGATTAAAATAATTAACCAATTTCTGTGGTTAACAAGAAACAAAAGGAATTTGCACAAATAATTATATTCTCTACATCTATTAAAACTCACTGCTAGACATGTTTTAGAGAGTTGATTAGCTGGTAGAATAACCAGGATAATAATCAACTATGGAAGTAAGTAATTGACACAACTTTAATGTTTAATAATGAATAGCATGCCAGGGGCAAAATAAAAGAAAATTTTCTTCTTTCTGAGAACCAATTCAACCTAAAATTTCTTAGGCCAAATATAGCAATTACTTGAGACTCCTGAACTGCTTCTCTAGTATTATAGAAAAACTAACAAGTGTAGTTAAAAGAAAAGAACACTAATATTAATATAGCCACTATATTAAATCTAGAGGTTTCTATGTTTCAATATAATTTCAACCCTTGTCTCTGCTGAAGTTTTAAGAGTTGATTTTAAAAATGCAGAGATATAATGAACATAAACTCTTCTGTGTCCTTAAAAAAAAAACTAGATTGTACTATCTACCTGTTCATTAAATCAAGACAAATAAGTTTATGATTTACTTGTCTCAGAAGTGATTCTTTCTCTCTGAATATTTGCATTTAAAATGTGGGTTGCTTCCAAATACCCTAACTTTGCAGTAAAAAAAACAATTTCTTTATTCTTTTTATTCTCACATTTAATTTCTTACCAGGACCTCCCAAAAATTTAAAGTATTTACTCTACTTCAAAGATCATTATTCTAACCCTCTTCCCTGCTCCCTCAGAGAAATGTAGGAGCCCTTCTATTTACTGCTAACATTAGATTTACCTTTGAAGACTGGGTTACAAATGGAGACATTAGCATGTGAAAGTCATTATTTTTGATACCACTTGGAATGCTAAGTTTTTGTGTTTGGTATATTAGTGTAAACATTGTTATAGATACCATGTTTGTTATGGAAACTTGAAAAGCAGAGACATTAAGGTATTTTGGTTTTTAAACCACATGTTTTGTTACCGGATAAAATGTAAATACAATTTTGAGGATTGTCTTGAATTTATATTTAAAAGCAAAATAACAAAACCATGAATAAAAAATGCCTGTTTGAATTCTGAATTGTCTAACAGAACTGCTCCACCAATGGAGAAGCAAGTGGAGTAATGCATCACAATTCATATAATTGAGGCTGTAAAGAAAAATGAGAGAGATGTGCACTGTTTGTGTCACCGCAGTTTTGATCTGTGAAAATAACTTCTGTGCAGCCTTTCTTAATAGTAAAAATGACTCTATTGCTGTTCCAACTAAAAATCAATACAGCTCACAATTTTAATAAGGAACATGAATCTGGAAATGTGTTTAGTATCAGGTTATATAAACACACCCTAATGAGATACTATAAAATCCATCACATTAAAGGCTGGTTTCCTACAAGGTATATTAGCTTAAAAATATTCAATATATTAGGTCAGTATACAACACTGCCCATAATAAAGCAGGTCTGTCAAGATAAGATGCATGTTTTGCCCCTTAAAACTGTTATGTTTTGCACATTTTATAAGGTTCTTTGAATACATGAATAAGATAAGTTATTCCCATCCCTTTCTTAAGCAATCTCAGAAATGGCTGTGACCTGAAATTGGAAATCTTGTAAACACCCATCCGAAGAAAATGTGTGCAGTTCTGTCTTAAAGAGACGGTACATGTTTAATTATCCTAACTTCTTCTAGGAGAATACTATTAACATGCACATTAGCATCATCTCATTGGTTCCTCCTGCTGCTCCACCTTAGGGGCAGCAATAGGAGCTAATCTTATTGCTCCCATGCGCATAATAATGAAATTTTGTCTTGTCTCGAAGGCCGTGTTCTTTGGTCTAAAGTACAGCAGGAAACATTTCTTTTTTTAGAAAATTCCTGACCAACTCATTTAAAAAGATTTTAAAAATTAACATTCTCCCTATGAGAATACCAGTGATTGCAAAATACATTGCTTTGATTTGTGAATGAAACACGAAGAAACTGTCCCCATAAATTGTTCCATATTCTCATGGAGATTTATAATATAATAAAGATGTGTGTGTATTTAGCTTTTTGTAATACTGAGAGCAGGAGGGGTTGGTTTATTATAGGGGCTATATTGAGAACTTCAAAGAAATAAAATAAAACAACAAAATACATAATTTTACTATACAAGATCTTTGTTTTTTTGCTTACAGTATTCCACAGACTATAACAGGGGGAGAAGGAAAAAAAACCCAAGCAAAACATACATGTGAATCCAAGGCTACTGAATTAAGGGAGGTTGTACCAACATTTCCCCCACTGTACATTATTTGTATTCAAGGTTTTTGAAATGACATTGTAATCTGATGATGCACCAGCCTATTATATTGTCTAGCAGGACAAATATCCTTGCGTTTTCTCTGTAGAACTAACACAATTTTTCCATGTCAGAGGTGCATAATATCCTGGCGGTCATAAGGAATGATGCTATTAATCCTCTTGGGCAATCTCCAGGTCTGATTATTAGGGAAATAAATTTGCATGCTGCATATGAGCTAGGTGAATCACCGAGAGCACAAATTATATTTCCTGACAGCAAGTTAGAGAATGGAGCCACATCGCTTTTTTATCTTTTTTTCCCCTCTGAAAGCTATAGAATTTCAATTCATTACATGAGATTGGTTAGAATTCAAGTCTCTTTTTAAGTTGATATTAAGTTGAGTCTGTTATCTCTGTGAAGGCTAGTGGGTTCCCCTGAGTATCCACCTAATCACTACTTAAAAAAATCGAAACGTATAGTTAGTGTCATGATTTAGGTACCAGAGCTACTTTATTTATCAGCACAGAGTGAGATAATTTCAATTTGAGACTCTGTAGCTCTCATGAATTTAACTGTCTTGAAAGATTCCCCCCTCCTTTCATTTTTTCTACTATATTGTAATAACTGTTACACTGGACACCTCTGTTGCTGTTTTCACAATGCCTCTCACTGAACCTTTTTTTTTTTTTTTTGTATTATAGCAGACCTGATTTTTAACATGTTTAGGTAAAACATCACTAGCCTTTCAGTTAAAAAATTTGGCTGCATTTGCTATGCCAGCAGCACAGCCAGGCACGTCTGCCTTCAATATCAGTGATGAATGTATTTTTATTATTTCCACAGTTTGGCATCTGAGAAACCTTTTTGCTTTATTAAATCAGAACAGGGAGAATGATAGCAAATAAGAGTAAAATAAATGGCTGTATGTCCTTATGTATTAATTAAGCATACCTTTATTATAAGCATGATTTTATAGACGTATTGTAAAAATGTGTGATTTCTCAGTGATATACTTACTGAGTTTTGAATATGGTAACTTTTGTGAGCTGATTTAAAGATTTCTATTTTTAGCAGATTTCATTTTGAAATCCTACTCATTGGTGCTATCCTGTACATGCAGACATCAAACATAACCAAGCCTTAGTGTAGTGAGTAACAATATAGCTGTAGCCAGCATGGAGACAAGACAGGAATGTCTCATTTAAAGGTAAAGTGTTCTATAAACCTATATAGATTAGATACAGCAGACTTGAACTGACTTTTGGGGGGATTCTGAAATATCTCATGTTACCTCAGTGGCAGTGAGAAAAGGTTGAAGACATAGAAAATGTCTAAACTGGTCAGAATAGCAAGCATGCCTGAAACAAAAAGAGACAGGTAGTATATAGGACAATGCCAAATCTAAAATGTGTTTAATTATTTACTTATTCATGGGCTACAGGCAGCATTAATGAGAGCAAAAGAGATGCATCTTAGACTTGAGGTTTCATGTGTGCTATCAAACATATAGCAAAGGGATGACTTTTAATAACCGTATATAAAATCTGCTGAAGATTTGTCTATTATTTCATCAGCTTAGTTTCTTTGTTTTCTGATTATGTCTGATATTATTTCTTTTTAGTACAGAGGATGAGGACTGTTTTTTGTTTTGTTTTTTGTTATTTTGTTTTCTGTTTTTGTTTTTTACATTTGGATTGTGATCATGCATAGACAGGAAGTATTACCCCCATTTAGAAAAAGGAAGTGGTATTTGGAGGACATTTCAAGAATGTCCACTGGGGAGGGACTTACCTGCTCAGGATGTTATTTCCTATTCCTGAAGAGAAACATCAGATGCATTCTTGCAATCAGGACTGATACAAGTGCTAGTAATTTTAATATTAGTCTTGCATCAGACATTTCTGTTGGTAACAGTAGGTGTTCATAACTGTCCTGAAATATGAAAAGGCTAGAAGATGAGGACATTGCACAAAACTGAGATACTGCCACAGTTGAATTCAGGAGAGGGACACAAGCCGGCCCTATAAATGAGGAGGACCAGCTGGGGCAAGGCATTCGCTCTGAGGAGTTCATGCTTCTGGAACATACTTCCCTGCCTTGGTCCATCAGAGGCCAGATTGGCTAACCTTCCCGTCACGCTGCAAAGCCCATCTTTACTTTCTCTTTTCTCAAGTTACTGAAAAGGGAGCAGGTTGTGAACTATCCATAGGCAGTCCTTAGGGCATAAGGACCCAGAGCATAGGATGAGTATCTCCAGCTATGGTTAATATAAATGTGAATAAATAAAGTAAAACTGGCTGGTATTTTTGCAAAAAACCAAAACAAAACAAAAAAACAAACATAAAATATTTAGTTTTGACTAAAGACTGGCCACTTCTTCACAGGAGTAAAGCGTGAATGATGTATACACACCCATTAGCAACAGAGAACATTGCAACAAGACACATGACTAAAACTGCTGAGGGCGGAAACCAAACAGCAGATAGGAAAGCTTTGCTTCAAAATTTTACACTGTATGCTCTCAGGGTAACTGATCAAAAAATGAAAATTGAGAACCACATTAGAAAGCCAAACTAGAATAAATTGTAAGGAACAGAATTGTCTTCAACTGAAAAGGTTAAAAAATATAAAAGGGTATGGGAAAATATATGACGGGGGTTGTTTTTTGGGTGGTATTGTTTTTCAATTTCCCCTTGTCTGTTAAAGCCTGTGCTCTCTGTGTAGTCTTAAACCTTGTAACTAGTGGGTCTCAGCAAACACACAAGGGAAGCCTGCTTAAATCAATTGTTTCTGTGTGTTCTGTGTTATTACGCAGAATGTTATTACACCACAATGTATGTCAATGTGTCTGGATTTAGTGGCACAGGTTCCAGTGCTGTAATGACTAAAACCCCACAAAAACCAGAGAATTGTGCCAGCCAGAGCTTTCAGCTTCATTATGGAGAATTTTTCCTGAAGGTTCATAAGCTTCATGCAAATTTGTATAATACCAAGCATGTACAGTATTGATCCCAGGAGAGCTATTCCTCACCTCTCACTGACATGACCAACCTTTTTAACTAGAGGAATTCTAACTGGAAATTAGCTGCTTGTGTGAAGGAAAACACCTAAAATATCTTAACTCCACAGTGTTCTGTTAAACTTTGAGTAATTAGTATGCAGTTGTTAATATTGATTTTGGTTTTAGCGGAATAAAGCCTGTGTTGTGAATACTGGAAATATCCATAATTTCTTTCCTGGCTTTATTTCTTTCAGTAGGTCTGAAAGCACAATGGTGCATTAAGTCTAAAATAGCCTGCTCGACTCTGCTGGGACTTGAACCTTGGATGCTGACACACAGGGCTCATCACTAAATCTGCAATGCTTCTTGATGCATCCTCAAGCCCCCTGCATAGCCCCCTCCGACTTGTGCCCAGAGTACAACCCACAGTTATATATGACAGAGGGAAAAGGCTTGCTGCTTCTGTGTCACTACCTGCAGTCATATGTAGCTGAGGGCTCTGGCTTGAATTCGAGGCAACCACAGTGTGCCATCAACTTCTGTGCAGTGACCTGTCATAGAATTTCACATGGCCTGAACAACTGACAGAACAGTTCACCTTTCAGGGAAATGTAATATTTTCTGATAAGAAGCTTATGTTAGTTTTCCTAGCAAATAGCCTGAAAGCATTTCTGACTGTGGCATTTCTAGATGTGATAAGTTGAAGGAAACATTGTTGACCATGACTTAACAAAACACGCCATTTGTTTCATGGTGTAGCTGTTTTGAGAAATGTAAATAAATGGCAACTTAAGGATGATATAAAATAAACGATCACAGAGGCAGCCCAGAGCTGCATTGTCACGGAAAACACAAGGCACTATTTATGGAGCTGTAAACAGAGTCTGTTTATTATTGTAGTTGGAATTAAATCAGAAAGCCAGAAAACTAAAACTTGGGGCAGCATTAGTCTTAATTTCTGGAGCTTTTTAGATAGGTAACAGCATGTACTATATGTTTTGTAATTAAAAATGTTTTTCATTCAATTACATGTAAAGAGCCAGATTCTACTATTTCTTTCACTCATAACCCCTCATAGACATCAGTGAAGTTGCAGGAGAGAAAGTGAAAGGAATAAAATGTGTGATTTTTTGGGGGGGGGAGGCGGAGGATGGCCAAGATTGCATGCAGATGTCAAACATTTTGTAACCCAAATACTCCTTTGTAGAGATGGGCTGGAGTCAAATTCCTACAGCCAAAACGCCTTTTGTGGTTATTTTCAGCTTGCAGCTGAACTCATGGGCTGAACCAGATCCTGAGTTTTAAACTTGCAGCAGGTTCAAAATCTGACTCTGATTCTTAATAGAGTATATTTTTGTTCTTGTGGTTATTCTGGACGTGCTTCTGATACTCATGCTAAGTACTGCCTTATTCCATGGGGGGAATTTATTGAAACCAATGGAATAGCCTGAGGAATGAGGTACCATTCAATGCAAAACTAGACTTTCTTTCTTTCTTTCTTTCTTGCACTGCAGGCCTTACCCATACTGCATATGTTCATCACAGGGAAACATGCATGGCACATCTAGTTTAGCTTTATAAACGACACTCCAGACCCTTTAAACTGAAAATGCTTTACCCCCACTGTTTTACTGGTATTTCTAAACTATTACACTGCATTTAAAAATGAATTGTGTGCAATGACATTAGAGAGAAGGGGTTAGGCTTTTTGAGCTGCCACCGGTGACATATGACTATAGTGACAGACAGTCAGCAGTATTCAAACTGAATTAATCTGAAAAAGCAGCAGACTTCAATGTGAAGTTTAGGAGGAGGCTGAGCAGCTACATATTTACAAAAGGGATGTCACTGAACCGTCTTTCTACCCAAGGGTAGCCTATGGCTACTTAATACTTTAAAATCAGTAGTAGAAGGATTAAATACACATGAAGTCAGGTCTTTGAGGCCATCTCCCTCTTGTGCTTTCTTTTCCTTACTTGTGTTGGACCTCACCAGATTTTTTTGAAAGGCTATGACCAGAGTTGATAGTTTGATACCTTTTATTAGGATTGCACAGAAGTGGAAGTAGTCTCGCAGAGACACAGACTCTTTTCTCTGATGTCTTTGAAAAGTTAACACATCCGAGGCTTCATAAGAAACAGGCATTACAGAGGAAGAAGAGGAGAAGGGTTATGGTAATACAGGTGATAGCGATACCTTAATTTAGTGCTAATTATGTAAACATGTGAGAACTCAAAAATCTTTTTCATCATGTGTGTCACACAGCTGAACTACTTTACAGCCTAATTCAAGATCATACAGTAATAGTGTTATTTTACATTGGCTAGTTGACATAGGCAAGGACTGTCTATCAAACAAAACTTTTGTGCCAGATTGTATCTTGTAATATGTACGAAAGAAGAGCCAGTCAAATTCTGTTTACATATTAACAGTCAAATCAGATTTAGTTCTGTACTACAGACATTTCCTTAACTAGATGGCCATAAAGGGGGAGGAGGGAGATGCTTGTGCTTGGGTGGGCCATATTTTAAACTAAGTGATTTTTACAGAGAATGTCTACCTCTATGAAGCTGCAGATCAGGTTTCTCAAGTACACCCAAGAGATCAGGTTCTCATTCTGAAGGACTTAAGCAACAATTGCTTTTCTCTTCATTACTTAACACAGAAGACAACAAAAGAGAAATGTAGATTTGAAGAATGACAGGATTCTTCTAACCTGTTTCTTGCAAAACTGGAAACCATTTTGAGTACATATCTGTTATAACGAAGTAGTCAGCTTATGAGCTTCATAGGTATAAGACCCATGGAGCAAAGAAAAGCTGGATGTCTGGCACCATGCAGAGACCAAGATAATGCTTTCTTCCTTTAAGACATGATCCAATACCAGCTTTAATTCATTGCAACTTGCGCAGTCCCCTTGTGCATTTTTCTCTTTGCCCTCCCTCTTTCAATACCCAGCATTACTGTTCTGGAACAGAAAGGGTAAAATTCTGTCCCCACTGAAGTGAACATAAGTTTTGCCATTGACCACAATGGGTCAGAATTTCACTTGGAATGTTGCATTTCTATGTCGTGTTGAGACAAGGTAACTTGGAGCATGCAACTGACTTGCTGTATTCCTGTCATTAAGCACTCGTCTACATTGATTTCAAAATAACAGCAGAACATCCATGCTACTAAGCCTGGGTATGTCTACACTGCCACCCTAGTTCAAACTAGGGTGGCTAATGTAGGCATTCGAAGTTGCAAATGAAGCCCGGGATTTAAATATCCCGGGCTTCATTTGCATCTTGCCGGGCACCGCCATTTTTAAATCCCCGTTAGTGCGGACTCCGTGCCCGCGGCTACAAGCGGCACGGAGTAGGTAGTTCGAATTAGGCTCTCTAATTTGAACTACCGTTACTCCTCGTGGAATGAGGTGTACCGGTAGTTCGAATTAGAGAGCCTAATTCGAACTACCTACTCCGTGCCACGTGTAGCCACGGGCACGGAGTCCGCACTAACGGGGATTTAAAAATGGCGGTGCCCGGCAAGATGCAAATGAAGCCCGGGATATTTAAATCCCGGGCTTCATTTGCAACTTCGAATGCCTACATTAGCCACTCTAGTTCGAACTAGGGTGGCAGTGTAGACATACCCAGGGTTATTTTGAAGTAAGGAGTTGGGTTATTTGTAAATAATAACTCCTGCTTTCCATGAGGAATAATGTTTATTTTAAAATAATTATTTCAAAATAGAGGTAATGTGGATGCGTCACTGCAGCTATTTTGAAATAACTACTCTCCAGAGTCATTCAAAGTAATTAGTCCCCAGTGCTTCCTGGAGCTCTAAGTTGCGGTAGTATTTCCACATTAAGACCATGTCTACACAGCAGGGCTAAAGCCGAAATAAGCTACACAGCTTGAGCTATGTCAATTGCGTAGCTTAAGTCAAAATAGCTTATTTTGCTACACAGCAGCAAGTCCGAGAAAGAGCACTCTTCCTCTGACTTCCCTTATTCCTCATAAAATGAGGGTCACAGGTGTTGGGGTAAGAAGTCCACCAGCTCAACATTATTTTGACATTATGTAGTGGAGATGTGGACTATGTCATTTTGGAATAATGTGAGTTATTCCAAAAAAAACACTGGTGTGTAGACCTATCCTAAGGAAGCCTGCCTCAGACTAATTTTGAGGCTTCCCTGTAGTGTGGACATGCTATTTCAAAATAATTGCTTCAGGAGTTATTATTTTGAAATAAGTTATTTAGAAATAATTTTCTAGTGTAGACATGTCCTAACTCTCTCATGTGCCTCCTCTTATATGTTTTCTACAAACTAAGCATTCTCTTTCTACTCATCAGTTTTGTTATGCTCTCTAATGTTGGCTTTATGCTTTTTAAGATGAGTTGAACATAGCTTGATGTACCATTCCAGATTAGAATACACCATCAATTTATTTAATGACATAGTATTTTAATATTAAATTTTATCTCACCCTTTATAGATTTTAAGAATTTTTTTTCTTTGACCACTGCTTCCCAGGGAGCAGCTTTATCAATGAGCTGTCTACCTTGTCGCCTACTTCTTTTTCTTGAGTGGTTAGTTAATTTACAACCCAACAATTCAGATAGCAACCCAATAGTTCAAATAATTCCTTCAAATATGCATTACCTTGCATTTATCAACAGGGGATTTCATTTCCCATCATGCTGCGCATCTGACTAGCCTTCTTAATCTTTTGTCATGATGACCCTCAATATTTTATGTCATCTGTAAATTTTGCCAGATCCTCATTTTTTTGCAAATCACTAATGAGTATGTTAAATAACATTAGTCCTAATAAAGATCTGTGAAGCACTCCACTGTTAGACTTTTGCCATGTTAAACAATCAACCATTTATTCCTGCTCTGTTCTCTGTCAGCTTTATTTAATACGCAAATTTATTTTCAGTGTTGCTATAGTTCTGCTGGGAGCACTCACTCATATTGGCTATAAAGTCAGAGGCTTAAGTCCCACATCAGACTTCAGGCTTATCCCCAGTGTTCACAATATAAAGATTCACCCTTGGAGCTGCTACACTGTTAAGGATACTGTCTTATAAAATCAGTTCTTAAACAAGGTCCCTTGTGTTTATATCTGATGGTTTCCCAGGTGGAAATGAAAGCTCTTGTGGTTATTTTCTAGAATTTAGCATCCTAATCAACTTTCCTTGTATCAATAAAATAGGGTTTGTTGTTGAAATCAGTGGGTGAGCTATTGATGAGTGAATAATGGCTAAGCAGTCACTTCACTGCTGGAAATTAATTCGTTAAGGCTATGATCTTTGAGTTATTTTGAATATGCAAAATTCTACACCATGCATGCCCTGAAAACACCCATCAGTTGTAAGAGAAGATTCTAGAAGGAAGATTCTAGTCAGTCAGGAATTCCCATCATTCTGAGGACTAAATGAGCTGAAACCCTTTTACCAGCTGCATTTTTTGGACTCACATTCGAATTCATACTGCTGAGACTATGTGCAGAGCTACAAGATAGTTTTCCTTCTTGTGCTGATTTATTGCAAGACCAGACGTCTAACTTACTATGCAGGGATCAGTAGTGGTTTACAGCATAGTACAGAATGATATATTAAAGTTAGTATACCATGATCCCATAAAGTAACAGACACAAACAAACAGCAAAGAAAACTATAGCGTGAGCAAGCCAAAGAGGATGGATAGAATGAATGGAAAAGATAGTTTATATTTACAGAGATCCTGATGATTCGTGCATAAATGATGAAGCCTACAAGTCAAATATCTGTCAAAGAAGCTAGTGTAGGTTTCTGGAATATTCAGTTATCAAGTTCAACTTGTGTGTACGCACATTTGTGCTACATCAGTGCGAGTTGTAAGCTAATATTGAGTGACCATGTGAAGCATTTGAAATGGGTTAACTAAGTCAGTTTTAAAAACATTCATCAAATTAGTGCTGTGTGTGTGTACCAAGGAGTGCTTAGGTTTGGAACACTAAAACTAGAGGTTAAGATCTTGGCTGGACTGACTGAGCCATAGCATAAACATTTAGTTCTCTACAATTTACTATCTGCAAGTCTCTTAGGGAATGTCAATATTAGGGAGGTACTTTGAAATAACTCCCCTTATTTTGAAATTACAAGGCAAGCGTCCACACTACCAAGCCTGTTATTTCAAAATAAAGGTCCTGTTATTTTGAAAAAAATATCTCCTGCTTGTGAATAGGAATAGCACTATTTCAAAATTGTTATTTTGGGAGTTATTTCAAAATAACTCCCTAGTGTAAACATGCCCTAAGATATGTGTAAACATGCCTTTATGGACTAAGGTGCTGTCCAGCTAAAGGAGACAGAAGCATATCTGGTGGTCCTTTTTGTGAATGTAAGGATCTGCCATGATGTCCATGGAAAAACATCTGTTCCTTCCTCTATTGCTGAGTATGCTGTGAGATATTTTCTTGCTCTAGGTGGTTGCATATCCAAGGTATTATGTGTAGAGAATTGTAAAGTGTTTGGAAGTAAAATGTTTTGTATACAGTGATCATTATTGATTGTTGTTAAATGGTGCCTCAATACTGTAGTGTGTGAATGCCTCAGTCTTCATTTTATTTATCCTCAAAGCACATGAGGTCGGAAGGTGCAATTATCCCCATTTTATAGATAGGAAACTGAGGCACAAAGAAACTAAATGTCTTGATGCAAAGCCTAGAAGGAGCAGGTACTTGAACTCATAGCTACTAAATCCTAGAATAGGGCCCAAATCACTCCTTTTCCCCATTGATGCATGACCCTGAACATTTTAAAGCCATTTGTATAGTAACCATGATGTGTCATCCAAACACAATAATATGCACTGCACAAAGTCCAATGGGAGGCAGAAGATGAAAATGTGGAAGGTTGTTTTTAAGGCATTTCCCCAGCCATAAACCCTCTTCTCTGCATGGTTCCTGTTCATTCTCCATTTCCTGTCTCTGCTTCATTGTGTCTATTTGAATGGTAGCTCACATAATAAAGCTGTTATTTTCAAGTTTTAATAATATTTTGCAACTCGTTTCCTGTTTCCCAGCCGACAACCTTGCCAAAAGCATTCTTTGGCAGGTACTAATTTGGGTGACGACCACTTGATCTACATTTTTGGTGGGTAATTACTGAGTCAGAAGTGAGTAACTTTTTGATATCCCCTGGCATTCAGAAAGGCGGGTATTTTTACTACCCACTCATTAAAGAGTCACTGGTAGTGTAATGCCATGAATTCTGCACTTTCTCAGACACAAGAAAAATCTGACTTAACTCTGCAAGTTACTACTTTATGCTTATTTTGGTCATATTTACATAGTTAGCAGTATGTTGGCATTTTCAATATTAACCCTAGTAAGGGTTTATTAAATTGAATATTTAAATTTGCATTAGACTAAAACTTGCACAGATAATTGGTATTTGGAAAAACACATACATTTTGCTACATACACACACACACACACAAGTTCACAAGCTGATCAAGAGTTCCTCTGAACCATGTGAGACAGATTCATCACTTCTCTGGCAGCTTTGCATCATTCTAGTGATATAAAGCATCTGTAAACCCGACTGCACTGGCCGGCTAATCTGTATTTATGGCTTCTTTGCATTGCCAGAGTGGCCAGAGCATACCAGTGAATCTTGCCTTCCGAATTGCTTGCGTTCACAAAATTCAACTGGAGATATCATGAGAAAAAGCATCCTTCTGAGACTTTTTGGCACTGCTTGCTGTCATGAGCTATTTCGGCACTAGTCTATAGTTCCGGGCAGAACCTGTCCAGAAGTGAGCAAAAAATGAAAAATAATGTGTGAAGAAATGATCAGATTTCTTTTCAAATATCAGAAAAGTTCAGGTTTTTGCGTTTTAGAAGAAATGTATGTGTAGGAGATATTTGCCAAATTCTCAGCCTTCCAGTCTGGCTGCTTTCCTTTTCCTCCTTAATGGCACATTGATCCCCACTAGGTTCCTACAAACACTGGGGCTACGTCTACACTGGCATGATTTTCTGGAAATGCTTTTAACGGAAAAGTTTTCTGTTAAAAGCATTTTCGGAAAAGAGCGTCTAGATTGGCAGGATGCTTTTCCGCAAAAGCACTTTTTGCAGAAAAGCGTCCGTGGCCAATCTAGATGCGCTTTTCCGCAAAAAAGCCCCGATCGCCATTTTTGCAATCGGGGCTTTTTTGCGGAAAACAAATCTGAGCTGTCTACACTGGCCCTTTTGCGCAAAAGTTTTTCGGAAAAAGACTTTTGCCCAAAAGGGAGCAGCATAGTATTTCCGCAAAAGCACTGACAATCTTACATGAGATCGTCAGTGCTTTTGCGGAAATTCAAGTGGCCAGTGTAGACAGCTGGCAAGTTTTTCCTCAAAAGCTGATGATTTTGTGGAAAAACTTGCCAGTCTAGACACAGCCTGGAAGTAAACACATTCCCACAGGAAATGCCCTTAGGAACTAGCCATTCTCCTACAAGGTGACAGATTTGAGATCTTTGATCTCTAGTTTTGAGTAAAGAGTAAATTGGCATTCTGCCTGGTTCCTCCTGTTTGGATACAAACTCTATAAAAGTTAGTTTGAATGACCTCTTTAGTGTCTCTTGCACAGCACCTCTATTTTGGTAGCATGGGGAATTAAGCCCACTCTTTGGCTGTGTTGCTTACAGCATGGTCCTAGAATAATTTGATTTACCCCATGCTTTCAGACTACCATTCAGCATCACTGAAAAATTTCTTAAGGCCACCTAGCTTTTGTCTCAAGTGGCCTTTTTTCATGGTTTCTCACCACAAATGGTCAGTGCCTCTCAATTGTAATTTTAATATCTGTAACTTTGATACTAGAGCTGACTCCGATCAATTTAGTGTCCAGTATGTGGCATTGTCAGTTTATCATGGGTATGATAAGTAGGTAGCATTGATGAAAGTCATTCAGTTGTCTTAATGCAACTTAAATATGTAGTCTATGGTTCACAGCCTCAAAACAGAGAGGACAAAATCTGTAGCACAGTAAACTGATACCCAGGAATTCCATCAAAATTCATTGGGACACTAATGGATTGCAACTCTTAAAAAAATTAAGTCCTAACATACTGGAATTTCCTCACTGTCAAATGGTAAAATTGCCTAGGAGGATAATCTGATAGGGTATGTCTATACTGCCACCATAGTTCGAACTAGGGTGGCTAATGTAGTAATTCGAACTTGCAAATGAAGCCCGGGATTAAAATATCCCGGGCTTTATTTTCATGTTCCCGGGCGCTGCCATTTTTAAATGCCCGGTAGTTCGAACTCCCTGCCCACGGCTACGCACGGCACGGGCTAGGAAATTCGAATTAAAGCTCCTAATTCGAACTACCGTTACTCTTCCTGCAGTGAGGAGAAATGGTAGTTCGAATTAGGAGCTTTAATTTGAACTGCCTAGCCCGTGCTGCGTGTAGCCGCGGGCAGGGAGTTCGAACTACCGGGCATTTAAAAATGGCGGTGCCCAGAAACATGCAAATAAAGCCTGGGATATTTTAATCCCGGGCTTCATTTGCAAGTTCGAATGACTACATTAGCCGTAGTTCGAACTAGGGTGGCTAGTATTGTAGTGTTGTAGAAATCTAAAGAAACACCTTTTTTAAAAAAAACAAAACAAAAACAACCCACATGTTTTAAAGTATGGACATTCCATTGCTGACACTCATGCTATGTCTACACAACGGAGTTTTTTCTGAGGTATCAAAGGTGTCCCGGAAAAACTCTGCTGCGACCAGAGAACGCGTCTACTCTTCCAAATATTTTTTTGTAAGAGCAGACACGCCCTTTCAGAAGCCCTGTATTCCTCATTTTACGAGGAATAAGGGCTCTTCTGAAAGAGGAGGTTTTTCCAACATTTGCCCCATGTAGATAGGCCAAATGTTGGAAAAGCCTCTTCCGAAAAAGGAATTGGAAAAAGGTACCTTTTTCTTAAAAAAAAAAAAAAAAAAAAAAGTAACAGTGTAGACAGCCATCCTCACTTTCTTATTGTAGTAGCAAAATGCTTTCCACGCATATGAAATCAATGGGGAAATATTGATTTCTGGCTATGAATTTGCTTTCAAGGTGGAGGCTGACTGTCTTGATACAGTAAGTCTGAAAAATATCTTTTCAACTATTTATACCTGTATAACTGGCATTTAAAACCATATTACCCTGTATTTATCTAGTGAATAGTGTTATAAGTGTCAGAGTTAATGTTTATTACACTTATTAAATGGATTCTGATATCTCATATACAATAAATGACAGAGTTAGCAAATTAATACTTTAATTCTTCACATTTGTGCAAGTAATTTTAACTGCTCTATCTAAGGACAAATACACACAGATCTATAATGTTGGCAATGTGATTATCTCTTTAATTATGTATAGATTCTTTGTTTTCTGATCAAAACAAAATAGGATAATGGGTGAAAAAAAGGGTGATCCCTGTAACACTGAGTAAAACATCCTGCCTAGATCCTACAGCTTGATGGAAATGTGCAAGAAGAATTACCCTCTCAGACAAGCCAATCCTGAATCAAGGGCTTTTACGTTATTTGTACATTGGAAACTAATAAGCTCGTTAATGGCTTGTTGAAGAAATTAGAATAGTGCCCCGCAGGATCACCATTGTCCATGCTGAAAATGATCTTTGGTGATAGCTCTGAAATTATGAATGCTATGCACATTAAAGAAATGAAATATTGTCCAGTTACTTTGGGAAGTATACAAAAAGTGCCTTAAATGTAATTAAATTACTTGTAGACAAAAATACAATAAAAGGTAAATATTACATTCCACATCCCTCCCTCCCCCCCGCAGAAGAAGATCAATGTCCAGATTTCTAACATCCCACAATTTAACAGTGTTAAGAACTTCATTTGTGATTCAGCATATATTTAGGTTAGGTTTAGATTCTTAATGTGAGGGGATGATGGGTTGGTCTTGCTCTTTATAGAGACAGGAGCTACCACATGTGATTGATCCAGATGTGGATTATGAATCTAAAATTCCAGATTAGAGTAAAAAAATTGTTTTGCCAGTCATAAAAATAAGTTCCAGTTGCAAAATACTGATCCAACCTTAACTTTGGATTTGGAATGCTATCAATGATTACCAGGGTTACCATCAGGAATTTTAGTCTAGCACCGTCTCCAGTTCTAACTGATACAGTGAAGCTAAGAATAAACTGATGCTAAGGGCTTCATTAGTATGAACAGTTGTTCCTAGCAATATTGCATGTCTGACCTATATGAGATTGATCAAACATGATAAATTGGTTTGAGGGAGAGAATTTGAAATGTTTAGAAGGAAAAATGATGTGAAAACAAAAAGAATATAACACAAGACCAATGTTTTTAGTGTATTTTGTGTACTCTGAAATCTGTTCTTCCCTGATGCATGCTAGAGGCAAACCAAATTGGGAGGTACCAAAGATTCTACTTGTGAATGTTTATCTGAAATGAACAAAACCTCCAAACTTTTTGAGCTTTACTTATTGGTATTAATGAGAGATGTGAATATGTAAAATAATAGCTATAATAAATATTTTTGATTGACAAACCACAATTGTACTTTTACTAGTGTAATAAAGCTGTTATATGAATACTAATTACAAAGTATAGTTTTACATGCTTTTTCTACAAAACTGCTACTACTACGTGCCATATTTTTGTTCTTGCCACACATTCTAGATTGTGTGTTAGTATCTGTACATTTGTCTTGTCATTACTGGATTGGCTGTACTAGAAAAACTGTGAAACTACTTCCATGGTTCTGTGCAATAAATTATCATTTCATGTTGATATGTTGTCTTTCTCTTACGTCATGCAGATATACAGTATTTTCACCTCTCCAGGAAAGCACTTAAGCATTACTTAAACACATACATATGTCCCACTGATTTCAATGGAATTAAGTGCTTTCCTAATCAGGGTCATACTGCTCCCTATTTCAAAACTCCTCATTGGTAGGTTTTACAATAGTAGCATTTATAAACTTTGTTATTGTTGTCCTCTGCAGCTGCCCCAGAGTTATCTGCACTCAGAGCAATTAAACAGCAGAACATGTTTTTGTGTCCCTTTTGGATAAAATCCATTGCTGGCTTACTTTATGTAACTGTAGCACTCCTGTTGGTTCTCTTCTTTCGTTTGTTTTTGTTTTGTTTTATGTCTTTTTGTTAAAGAAGTTGTTTCATACCCTGTGTTTGCACAGAAGGACAATAAAAAGACATGACACTACAGGAGATATTTCATGTTTAAACAAGTTACAAGAAGATTATTTGAAGGGTAACAGCCAGGTTATGTAACCCATAAAAGTATGAATGATTTACAAATATTTAACAAGGAAAAAACTAATTATGCCGCTCCTGTCACAGTGAGGGCAGGCTTAGAAATGGTATAATCAATATGAGAATGTTAGCTGTAATGCAGGCTGTCAGCTTTTTAACCAACCAAAAAACTTCAACAAGTCTATAAACAGAATTGACCCTTTGTTTGCTAGATTCTGTTCATCCAGCAATATTTTCTCATTTTATGGTCCATCTTAGCATTTGTCTGTCATGCAGTCTTTTAAAGAACCAGATTGAAGCAGCATTTGCACTGAAGCTGAGCAAGTTTGTCTGGGAGAATTTATATTGAGGAATATGAGAAATTATTTTATAGGGACCAGATTGTGTCTTATGCCCTGATAGAGCCAAAGCACCTAACATGCACTTAACTTATGAACATGAGTTGTCCTGTTCAATTAATGGAATGACCGACATAAGTGAAGCATGTGCTTTCATTTGCGCCTTCATAGTTCTGTTGCACCTCTTTAACTTCACTGACTTCTGACATGTTACTTAGGTATAAATAGATACTGAATGTATCCCAAGGAGTCAGTCTGCAGGAGCCTATGTTGTTGCCACTGGATGTAATGAAGACAGAAGGTTGAACCCTTTCTACCCAAATTAAATAACTGAATCCTGGATATGCCACATAGTGAAGGAAATTGTTTTCTTATGAGGTTCTTGTATTTTAAGAGAATCAAAATTACCATGTATTTTACATGCGTTATTAAATAACTGTATAAATTTAATGATTCAGATGTTTTGCATTATAACCTGGCATCTCAAGAGGCATGAAAATAGCACAGTAGGAAAATGTCATTGCATACTTTATAGGCAAAGCTGTTAACAAATAGAAATCTTTTCATACCTAAATAAGAGTTTTATCGTTAGTCCCTCCTCCTATCTCAACCTTCCACTGGACTTCTGATGTGCATAAACTGTGACTAACACATAATAGTAACAAGGCTTTTGGAGCTGGCAGAAATCTTTACTTATTAAAAAAAAAGTAGCCTATGCTTTACAATTATTAACCATGCATAAAAATGCTTCTTCTCTAAATGACAATATCCCCAATCTGCTGTTTGCTTCAGAGAATAGAGAAAAGGACAGGCCACCATCATTGGCTCATTTGAAAATGGAAACCTGCAAATTTTAAAAATTTAAGCACAGATCATAATTATTTCTACCCATAAAGTGCTGGGTGTGTATAGCTCCCTTTGATTTGCTGCTTTGTTACATTAGTTGTGGTTGTTTACAGCATTATACGTTGTTGTAACTTTATTTTATTGCTACTGTCACAACAAAGCAAAGCTGCTATTATGTTATAACAAACTAAAGCTACATTTCTAAACCATCACATCTAACCAAACTACAGTGCTATAACACCTAATTTACAGTTTATTCCAATCGCATGGACGCAGGAAACATAAAATATAGAAAAAGTTGGATTTCCTTGGTTTGTTTCTGCAAAAGACTTTTCAGGTTTGCTCTTTGTCACAAGGAAAGCCAAGGAAAAATGCTCTCCATAGATACTCTTTTCCAGATAATAAATACACATTTTTGCAATATACACAGTTCTGCAATACTTTCAGGACAGGTCACTGAATCAAGCAGGCATTCCCAGTGACAGGAACACAGGCCCATCCATAGGTCTACTTCAAACATTTGTGACTAGTACCTTCCTGCTCGAGCTAGACCAAATTAGTGTCTGTAGTGGACAAAACCAAATTTGCAGCTCAAAAATGTTGTAGTTATGGATAGCCTAATGGAAGACTTACCCGGTGTAGCTTGGGTCTGGGTCTGGCCCCCAGCACTGGGGACCACATGACTCACCCACCAGCTTTTCCCTGGGGTCAGCCTGGAATGACAGGGACTATGTGGCATGGTATGCTGCTGCTCTTGGCTGATCCCTGGCACCAGCCTGGAGCGGCAGGGGCATATGGCACAGTAGGCGGCTGCTCCCCCATAGCAGCCCAGGGCAGTGAGGGCTGCCCTACTGGTCAGTGGCTGCTCCCCAGGACTGGGGCACTTGCTCCCTCCCTGCGGTCATTCATGAGTATAATTGTCCCTGCTACCACACTCCTACCTTTTCTTTGATGTGAAACAATCACATTCCACACACATCACATTGTTCGGGCCCAACCAAACCCTGACCTTGCTTTAATTTATGATAAGAGGAAGCTGCATACCAAATGTGATGTCCCTAGCTCTTACTGCTTAGGACAAGGGTGGGCAATAATTTTGAAAGGGGGGCCATTTTGTGACTTTCTGACGTTGTTGCAGGCCACCCCAAAAGGGGTGGGGCCTTGTGTGGAAGGGGCGGGGCCAGGAGACTTCAAGTTCTTCCCTGTCCACAGACCCTGATTGGCCTGGGGCGGGGGAGCATGTGAAGTCTTTGTCCTGCATCTTGCTGGGGCGCCCAGCACTTAGAGAGAACCACCATCTGTTTTTAACAGCTGGTGGTTTCCTCTAGGCACCATGCACCCCTCGAGTGTGAGGAGACTTTGAGCACTCCCTCTGCCCCCAGGCCAATCAGGGGGTGCATTCCCCCCCCCCCCCCAACCAAGGAAGGAAGGAAGGAAGAATGCAGCAGCATCAGGAGGGGGGCTGAAAGGAGGCTTTCCCCTTAATTTGGGAGGCGCCTCGCCTTCCCTCACCTTGCAATGCCTTCCAGCTGCTGGGAAAAGCCTGGGGTGGGGGAGCAGACATACTCTCTGGCTCCCCTGCCAAGCCCCACCAAGGGCTCACAGTTCCCCAGATTCCAGCAGTATCGGAAACATTTTTTAAAATCTATGGCTAAATAGATTGTGCTAACTCTTTTTGTACAGAAATCTGACCATTGTGACCTTTCTTCTTACTTCCATGCTGTACTCTCCTAATGTGCCCTCTAGCTAAGGCTGACTATGAAAGACCCATAGAAGTTGCAGCAACTAATCTCCTAAGCAGACCAAGTACGCCAAGCATTCCACACTTCTGTTCCATGAACTGTGCTGGATTTTCATTCAATGAAACCCATCTTGGCCTACAGCCTGATTTCTTTAATACCTTTGCTCCACCATCCTGAAAGTACTGTGAGCTATAGAGGTGCTGCAACTGAACAAAGGCATCAAAGCTTGCAGGAGCTGGAGCAGGTACTTTTGATGAACAGCAGCTAGTTCCCCTTCCACGGGGGATTAGACTCAATACTCATGTCTCCCTATTTCAAGCAAAGGACAAGATATACCACTCTGGCTAGTCCTTTTCTCAATAAAGGCAGTGACATGATGGCTGGGGAATTTTAGTTCTCCCATAACTATTTGCCTTTGAAGAAGGCTCAGATTTCAGAAATGCACAGGAAAAAAAGAGAATGAGAGTCAGAATAACAATAAGGCTTAATTCTTTCTCTCTGCTCCGGGAGTTTTGATTCTGTTATTAATGGGTGGTGATTTGTAATGGAACTTTTTGGGCCATCTGTTATATAGAGGCTATGTTTAGACTGTAGACTTTTTTCGGAAAAAGCTTTTCCAGCAGAGATCTTCCAGAAAAACTTCTTCCGAAAGAGAGCGTCCACACTGTAAAAGTGCATTAAAAAAATGATCTGCTTTTTCTAAAGAGAGCCTCCAGACTGAATGGACTCACTCTTGCATGTAAGCTGTGATTGCTATGAACAGGATGGCCACCAGGACACCCTGTGCTTTTTCCTCTTTCCTCTTCTTCTGAAATAACTCCCTCTTCCTCCTCCATACATGCCTTTTTGTGAAAGAGCTCCTTTGCAAAAAGGCTTCTTCCTTGTAGAATGAGGATTACCAATGCCGGTAAAACCCCTTTGTTCTTTCAGTTTTCTTGTGGAAGAACGCAATTGCAGAGTGGAGGTTCTTCAAGTTTCTTTGGAAAAACAACTATTTTTCCGACAAAACTCTGTAGTGGAGACATACCCCAAGAGATGAGGACAATGGAGGGAGAAAGAAAATAGAGGGAATAAGGAATAATTAGAGAGATTTAGATTATAGCTTATAGATATAGTGATGCTAATTTGGAAAAAGAAACCAGAGAAGGGTTATATTTTTTCAAATAAAAAAAAAACAGGAAGAGAAAAAGAAGAAATATGAATACAAATAGGAAAGAAAGCAAATTAAATTAGAGGAATATATGAGCGAGAAGAGTAAATACATGTAAATTGATGTGATAAATAAGAAAGGAAAGACAATAAGCTTTTTATTGTATTTCACCATCAGAAGACCAAATGTGGAAATAGGGTGATGGGGATGGCAGAACGATGTTGCCATCTAGAGAATGGGACTGTTGCTAGTTTGCCATGATTGGCACATATATTTTATTAAGTACTAGCAGTCTTTCCTAGAACTGCCTGGGTTTCCCCTCGGGGAGGGGAGATGAAGGATTCAGGGCAGGGCCTTGGTGATATGGGGAGAGTGCAAGAGTGAGAGTTGGGGGATAAGAGGGGTTCAGGGTGGGAAGTCCCATCTGGCACAGCCCATTTCTCTCCTCCCCCAGCCCCTTCAGTGCCACTGGCTGCCAGGAGCCCTTTTCTCTCCCTCCCCCCCCTCCAGCCTCTGGCCAACAGGGCCTTTTCTCTCCCCCCGCACCCTAGTCTCCCTGGTTACAGGGTCTCTTTTCTACTCCCAGCCACCAGAGGCCTTTTTCTCCTCCCCCCTCCAGCATTGTGACCAAGGGCTGGGGCGGGAAAGGGTTTGGAGCTGAGGGGTCTACTTAATCATTGTGCTGGCAGGCAAGCTGGAAGGCAAAATGGCCAGTGGCCACTCTGCAGGATAGCTCTCCCCTGAAGGCTCACTGCTTCCAATGGCCACTCTCAGGTCATGTCTTCAGCCTGGGAAAGATCAGTATTGCCCTGGTCAATCTTCAGGAGTTTGATTTAGTGGGTCTAGTAAAGTTCCACTAAATCCAACTCAGAGGGTACCCCCATTGGTGACTAGTACTCCTGCTACTGTGGGGAGTAAAGAAAGCTACTGGAATGTTTGCTCTCATCAGCCTCCCACTGTGGGTATGGTGGGGAAACTCGAATCAAGTTACCTTGACTCCAACTACATAATTAATGTAGCTGGAGTTACGTATCTTGATTTTATCTTCCCCTTTAGTGTAGTTGTGGCCTCATATTGTGTCCCTCCAAACAGCAGCCCCTCCCTTTGCATGTTACGGAAAACTGTCCTTTTCCCAGGGCTTCTGGTTGTCCTGGCACAACCAAGTCCTGGCCTTGATTTAAGTTAGGAGAAGAGAAAGGTCCATACCAAATTTGGTGGCCCTTAAATAGCTCTTACTGCTTAGGAGGAATTCTTGAATAAACAGACTTGCAGACAGATACACAGACAGACTGATAGACACATTCTAAAATACATATATAGATTTGCTTGGTGATTTTGAAAAATTGTTCCTTTAGCTATCAGTCGGGGTTGGGTATCTGGAAATAATGAAAATAATCCCAAATAGATTTTCTCAGTTCAACAAGGTCAGATTGATTTCTTCCAAAGTAGAAAAGCACACCTATCTGAGGTCCTAGGCATTCCTGATATAAATTACACAGAAACAAAACCCCCCAAATACAAATATAATTAAACAGCCAGCAGAACAGGAAAGTAATCTTCTCCCCTACAAATCTAACCCCCTTCAAAATCCACCCACAAAAGCCCACACAAAGAGCTTTGCCTTTGAGTATGCACTGCATTCAGAGACTAGATGGTATTTATGGTATTTTCACCAATTCTTTTATACCCAGACTTTTATGGGAGTGTTCAACAGAGTTTAGATTTTCCTATTCGGTAGAACATGGCAAAAACACAGCAGAAAGCATGTATTATTGTGAATGGAGGAAGATCTTTTAATTGTTGGACATTCAACGTAGATGTCTTGACATAGAATATTTTACCGTACCAGGTATTTTTCTGTCTGAAGCAATCAGGTATTGTGACTAGGTGATAGAAATGACCTTGAGGTGACTATACCACACATTGATTTCTCTTCTTTTTATCCACAATGTAATAAAATGTTATTTTGGTCACAGTGGAATTGTCACCATTTTTAATCATGCATACTGGGAAAATAATGTCACATTATTGGCTTCCCATGTGTATTGCACTGGTGATTTCCCAATCTCACATCATAGTTGTTCCAAGGCTCATTCATTCTCATGCTCGCATGGAATGAGTATCAGGAGGTCTCCAGAACAAATTGTATTTGAGGAAGAAGGGAGAAAGAGGCTTAGTTTGCATTCCAAGGCTTAGTTTGTATATTTTTTAACTACATGATGCAAGTCTGATTTCCTTTAGCTTGATTGATGAACCTGCAGGATTTCTGTATGGCTTTAAGCAGAACAGCAAAATATCATATAGGTATGATCTTTTTCTGGGTGGATCTCTCACACTGATCTTGCTTTCTTCTTCATATAACATACCATGTTATGCAGGAACTTTTGTCCAAATGCATCTCACTTTATTTAAAGATGCTATATTCAGAAGCCTTGAGGTGAGTACATTGGCTTTATGGATGTACCAAATGCACATTTTCACACGCAGTCTGTAATAAAGCAGCCTCATCATCAACATTTCCTGCATTCAAGTATTCAGACTGATCTCAATTAGCTTGAAAGATAGGCTCAAAGTACAGTTAATATTCTTAAAAAGTCAATGTTTGCTCTCAGATATTACTGCTATTTCCTATTCTTACCATGGGGGGAAATGGCATTATCTCAAGTATCACTGTGTGATAACTGCAGAGAAATGCTGATATTTTTATGACAACTCGCCACAATTATATAGTTGCTAGTATAATATTGGCTGGCAATGTTTCCAGGTCTATATTGTGTGCCTAACTCCTGCTTTTGCTGTTTGTGACTATAACCAGAGGGAGGTACCTCTACTGAACTTACTTGCTTCCTCCAAGTCTTTGTAGATCTTCCTCACTACAAGTCAGTCCTGTCTGCTTGGATGGCCTGTGTACCTAATGGACATACTCCAGGGGGCAGTCAGTCACCATTTCCAGCGGAGTGAGATTTTTTCCATGTAGTTTCTGGGGTTCTGTTTTCTGAGTGTCAAGCCTGAGAGGGGGTTTGATCATTTTTGTGGGCGGTGCTATTATCAGAGAGGTGGAAGATTATTTTAGCTGCTGAATGTTGACTAAAATGAAGAGGGGAATAGACAGATTTTGGGGCTCTGATCAGACTAGATGACAGCAGTCCATGCAAGAGAGAACCAAGCTGCCAGGGTCTGGAGAAATAAAGCTGATTTTCTTTACCTTACAGACTGCATTCCTTTTTCCACCACCAAAGAGGTTGGGATGTAATTGTAGAGAATGTAATTTATAGGCTCTCAGGATTAGCACCATTGATACATGTTTCAGCATGAGCAGACTACATGGAGGCAGTTCTGCCACCCTAATTAGTGTAACTACCCAATATCTCTGTCAGTAAGCTCATGGAAACATTATCTCTTTGTTGATGCACACTGTATTGTATTCAGGAAGTGTTTAACACTTGCTCTGTGCTTTCATATATAGTCAATCTGGTCAGAAAAAAAAAGAACTCATTTCCTGGTACATTGTTGAGTCCTATATTAAGATTTCTTGATCTCATTACATTATGAAGTACATCCTTTCCTTATGGAAGACCACAGAAAATCAGTATGCATATGAACAAAAGTCATGCTAGAGTCCACAGGTAATATCGACTGTCTCTAGAAAAATACACATCTTCCAAGTATTTCCTAGCAAGATTTGTATGGAACTGGAACGGGAGCACTCCCCAAGTTATTTCACTGCATAAAAAGCTATATGCAAAAGCTAGCTCTCATGTAGTATTTTAGAGTTATAGGAAATATTTCTGTGCTGCAGAGAAAGAAGGCCCAACATTAACATGGACTGGCTTGTGCAGTGGAATCTGCTTCTGTCTTCAAAGGCACATGACAGACAGGCGAACAGCATGCTGCTGTCCGTCTTTCAAGTTTGGCAGTTCCCTTTGTTTATCTCATGGTAATATTGTTTTCTCAAAGCATTGGCTTATTCCTGTTTTCAAAATGCAAAACAAGTGTGTGCACATCCCCTTTCCCCCCAAAATCTTTACTTTCCGGTATGTCAATAATTAGTTTCTATATGTTGTCTGTATGGAATCCTGAATCTTATCTTGATTCTTTTTTGGAAGTGCAGTACTGTGTCTTATTTTACATGAGACAATAATAAAGTGAGTACACCACATATTATATTCATTTGTATCTCAGGAAAATTTCAAAAAGAACTATTTTTTGTCACTACGAAATGACTAGCAACACCTAGGGAAAAATGAGTGTGTTACAAAAATAGACACATTATACATAACACTCAGTAAAACTGTAAAATTAGAAAAATTTCTAGACAGCAAACAGACATCCATTTCTTTGACTGCCATAGTACAAGCCAATGTTCAGTATGCTGTCATTTGTTAAAAAGCATCAAATTGTTATGCAATTTAACTGCGTGATTGACAAATCAAAATTGAGTTAAAATAAGGTGTGTATTCTGTTTGTCAGATTACAAGGATAATCTTTTGAAGCTAATCCTTTTACTTTTCAGTGTTCTTTACAGAAGTCTTTCCTTCATGCCGGCATTATCTTATATTGTTGGACGACTATATATTTTTGTGTGTGTGCGTGCGTGTGATAAATATAATTTATAATTAACTATCCGGATTAAGACATCTGGGCAGTCAGTGGAATCCTCAGATGTTGTTAATTATTTTCTGTGGGATATGTTTCTTTTAAAGTTTTAATAATCACCAATTGAAGCTTAAGGTTTTTTTTTTTAAAAAACAAGCAAGCCTTACAATTATAATGAAATAACAGAGCCTTTTCAAATACTTTTAAAAATGAAAGATACAACAGTCCCAGAATTTACTGCATTTTAGGGAGCTGTGTAAAAATGAGACATTTAAAATATGCTTCATTGGTTCATATGCTTGCTTTTGTTTCAGAGAATCTTAAAGGCCAGGATTTTTAAGAGAGCTTAGCTCTGATTTGAGTACCAATTTGATAGCCAGATTTAAACCAATCAGTAGGTTGGTAGCTGAGCACTTTTGAAACTCTGGCCCTTACTTAGCTGTCCACATAGACGCTGAGCTGTTGTTAAAATATAGCCCTAATTGTGGGCACTGCGCTCTTGAAAAGCTACCGGTGAGCTCCTTTGAAATTTGGGTCCTGTGAGAGCCAGGTGAATAACGCCAACTTGTAACTTAATTATGAACTGTTCACTTATGTATGGTAGTTCTCACAAGTTGTAAATATGCCTTTCATTTGAATCAGAATTCGACACCCATACTTCAGAAGACCCACTGAATTAAAAAATGAGAAAATGGCACAGTAAGACATTGCTTAACTTAGCATGGGTACCTGCTCCTATAATACACTTCATATTTTAGTAACATTTCACTTGCAAATACAGAGACACTTGAAATGTTTGCTCCCAAGAAAAAAATAATTTAATATTACTTCCTAGTCTAGGACTGTTACCCACACAGCTCTCAGCCTCTTAACATCCCTTTTGGATTCTCAAGAAGTAAGGGACCCAACTTTACCCCCTGGGTCTCTTGACTCTACCCCACCGTAGGCTCCAGGATCTCCCCCTCTATGGACTCCGGGTTAACACCTAATCTCAGTGGACTCAGGATCCATGGTCCCTATTACCAGTAAAAGATCCTTACACAGTAATGTCTCTACTGTCTATCTCTTAACAGTTACTAAAACAGAATACATATGCTAAGCATAGAATGCTCACCACTCCCAATAAGGCTGTTTTACATTGCTTGATGGAACCAGTCAAGATTAGATCACCCAGGGCTACAACTTCTGCATAGTTTGGTCACAAGGGTGTAGCAGTCTGGCAGCTCTGATCTTGGGCTGCATCTTAGAGTTAGATTCCAAAGAACTTCCTTTGACCTCCTGTTTACATAGTTAAAACTTGGGTCCTACTTAGCTATATCTTAGAATCATAGAATCATAGAACCATAGAGCTGAAAGAGACCTCAGGAGGTCATCCAGTCCAGCCTAGGCAGGACCAATCCCAACTAGATCAACCCAGCCAGGGCTTTGTCAAGCCGAGACTTAAATACCTCTAGGGACGGAGACTCCACTACTTCCCTAGGTAACCCATTCCAGTGTTTTACCACTCTCCTAGTGAAATAGTTTTTCCTAATATCCAACCTGGACCTCTCTCACCACAACTTGAGATCATTGCTCCTTGTTCTGCCATCCGTCACTACTAAGAACAGCCTCTTTGGAACCTCCTTTCGGGAAGTTGAAGGCTGCTATCAAATCCCCCCTCACTCTTCGCTTCTGAAGACTAAACAGACCCAACTCCCTCAGCCTCTCCTCAGAGGTCATATGCTCCAACCCCCCAATCATTTTGGTTGCCCTCTGCTGGACCCTCTCCAATGCGTCCACATCCTTTTTGTAGTGGGGGGCCCAGAACTGGACACAATACTCCAGATGTGGCCTCACCAGCCGAATAAAGGGGAATAATGACATCTCTGGATCTGCTGGCAATGTTCCTCTTTAATACAACCTAATATGCCATTAGCCTTCTTGGTGACAAGGGCACACTGTTGACTCATATCCAGCTTCTCATCCACTGTAACCCCCAGGTCCTTTTCTGCAGAACTACTACTTAGCTGGTTGGTCCTCAGCCTGTAATAATGCTTGGGATTCTTCCGTCCCAAGTTCAGGACCCTGCATTTGTCCTTGTTGAACCTCATCAGATTTCTTGTGGCCCTATCCTCCAATTTGCCTAAGTCACTCTGGACTCTATCCCTGCCCTCCAGCGTATCTCTCTCTCCCCCTAGCTTAGTGTCATCTGCAAACTTGCTGAGGGTGCAATCCATCCCATCATCCAGGTCATTAATAAAGATATTGAACAAAACCCGACCCATGGATTTGTGTACGTTTAGCTTTTCTAAATAGTTCCTAACCTGTTCTTTACCCACCAAGGGCTGTCGATCTTCATCCCATCTTGCGTCACTTAGCGCATTAGTCCAGGAGCCCACTTTGTCCGTGAATACAGAGGCAAAGAAAGCATTGAGTACTTCAGCTTTCCCTACATCATCTGTCATTAGGTTACCTCCTTCATCCAGTAAGGGCCACATACCCTCTCAGATCACCTTCTTCTTGTTAACATGCCTGTAGAAACCTTTCTTGCGTCACTTAGCGCATTAGTCCAGGAGCCCACTTTGTCCGTGAATACAGAGGCAAAGAAAGCATTGAGTACTTCAGCTTTCCCTACATCATCTGTCATTAGGTTACCTCCTTCATCCAGTAAGGGCCACATACCCTCTCAGATCACCTTCTTCTTGTTAACATGCCTGTAGAAACCTTTCTTGTTCTCCTTCACATCCTTAGCCAGTTGTAATTCCATTTCTGCTTTCGCTTTCCTGATAACCCCCTGGCATTCTTGAGCTATACATTTAAACCCCTCCCTGGTTATTTGTCCAAGTTTCCACTTTTTGTAAGCTTCCTTTTTGTGCTTAAGTTCACCAAGGATTTTCCCTGTAAGCCAATCCGGTCTACCATGTTTGCCTCTCTTGCTACGCATCGGGATGGTTTCTTTCTGTGCCTTCAATAAGGCTTCTTTAAAATACTGCCAGCTGTACTGGACTCCTTTCCCCTTCATGTTAGCATTCCAGGGGATTCTGCCCATCAGGTCTCTGAGGGAGTCAAAATCTGCTTTTCTGAAGTCCAAGGTGTGTATTTTACTACTCTCTTTTCTTCCTTTGGTCAGGATCCTGAAATCTACTCTCTCATGATCACTGCTTCCCAGGTTGTCACCCACCTCTACTTCCCCTATTAGTTCCTCCCTGTTTGTGAGCAGAAGGTCAAGCTGCACACAGCCCCTGGTCGGATCCTTCAGCACTTGTTCCAAGAAGTTATCCCTAACATTCTCCAAAAACTTCCTGGATTGCCTGTGTACTGCCGTGTTGGTTTCCCAACAGATGTCAGGGTGATTAAAGTCCCGCACGAGAACCAGGGCCTGCAATCTGGAAGCTTCTCTCAGTTGTCCAAAGAAAGCCTCATATGCCTCATTCACCTGATTCAGTGGCCTGTAGTAAACACCAACCACAACATCACTGCTGTTGTTTGCACCTCTAAACTAAACCCATAGACTCTCAACAGGTTTTTCTCCCTCTATATACTGGAGTTCAGAGCAATCATAGTGTTCTCTTGCATATAGTGCAACTCTTCCTCCTATTCTCCCCTGCCTGTTCTTCCTGAACAGTCTATACCCTTCCATGGCAGTGCTCCAGTCATGCGAGTCATCCCACCAAGTCTCTGTTATCCCAATTAAATCATATTTCTTGGACTGGGCCAGAGCCTCCAGTTCTTCCTGTTTGTTGCCCAGGCTTCTGGCATTGTCTACAAACACCTCAGATAACCAGTTGATCACCCTATCTTCTCCATTCGAATCAGGGGTCCTCCTTTCTTGCTCGTTCCTCTTTGCATTCCTTCCCGGTATCCGACTTTCCCACTCCCCTCAGGGTTTTGGTCACTGTCCCTCAACAAAGCTAGTTTAAAGCCCTCCTCCCTAGGTTTGCAAGCCTGCCCGCGAAGATACTCCTTCCTCTCTTGGTTAGGTGGATCCCATCTCTTCCTAACAATCCTTGTGCCTGGAACAGAGTCCCATGGTCAAAGAAACCAAAGCCCTCTCTGTGATATCACCTGCACAACCACGCATTTACTTCCTCGATTCGACGTTCTCTGCCCAGTCCTTTCCCTTCAAAAGGGAGGATGGACAAGAACACCACTTGCACTCCGAATTCTTGGGTCCTTCTTCCCAGCCCTAAATAATCCGCAGTAACCCGCTCAAGGTCATTCTTGATCTTAACCAATCATTTTGAACTAAAGTACCACAAAATGGTATTTTTCACCAACCCTAGTCTAGTAGGAAACAATTATTTAATCAACCATGCTCCACCACCTTAGTTAATTGAAAGCTGGCAAAATTAGTTATGCAAAAGACAAAAACAATTAAAGACACAGAAGCCACACAGATAAAGAATCAAGAAGTGGGGACTGTAAAGGCAAAACAATAGCAGCATAGATTTCACAATCACAACTATGTACAGTACGTGGTTTCTTACCAGACAGGATGCTATCAAAGTTTTCTTTAAATAATTCAACATCTGTTTCTTTATCTAATGGTAGGTACTATGAGGACAGGAGTGCCACCTAACCAGCCTGCTATTACATTGTTTTGGTGCAATTTAGATAGGTGAGGATGTGACTGCAACTTAGCATGTAACAGCTGTTTCTCACTCTGGCTGCTGCTTTTATTACAGAAAAAGGCATATGAGCTGTCTTTGCTTGATTTCTGGATTTGTGCAGGCCACCACTAAGATTTGTGTGTGTGTATATTGGTAAACAGTGATATTTTACCCTAGCACAAATTGTAATTTTTCATCAATTTATCCCAGGAGAAACTGCCGTTGCAGTTGAAATATTCTGTGTCAAACAGCAGGGATTTTTGGTTTTTAATTTTTTATAGTTAACATTATCTGGGATCCTGTGGGCTTGATTATGTTCCTAGATACACAATGATACAGCAGCTTGGAGCTCATGCAGTTGGTGACAGTGCCCGTGAGCACATCTGGGTTAGCTGCCTTACAATCCCAGCACCAATGTGCATTTGGGGTCTTCTCCGAATCCCACTGAAGTCAATAAAATGACCCCCATTAGCTTCAATAGGGATTGGATCATGCCCTGTGTAGGAACACAAAAATTAATCCTAATTTTTTATACAATTAAGGAAAATGCTGATTGCCTTCAGATATCACTGGAAATTGAAGTCAGGGCCTCAAAAGGATCTTCTGAACAAGATTGGACTTGAACCAGGTCTGCCTTTTGGAGAGGATTGCAAAACTGAATAAAAGGGGGCAATGCACTGTGTTTAAGATTCTCAAAAAGAGAAGGATGGGAATTCAGACAACATTAAAAAAAAACCCCTAAACTTTAATGCACCTGCTGCATAGCTACTGAAATATACATCAGTATTTCAAATGTGCTTTTTCCATTTACAATAAACGTCTTCAAAGGGAACACATGGGTTATTAAGTAATATCAAGATTATTAACATTGTCTGCTTGACCCACATTAGTGTTTCTGCTCAGTAATCTCTTACAAACTGTTAGTTTTCAACACTCTCCTATAACAAATGAAAGTGAAACTTAAAATATGTCCTCTGTAGGATCCAGATTCAGGGATAGGTTTCAGTCCTATTTTTCATTATTCCTTAGAGTATACCTTGTTGAAAAGTGATATTCATGCCCATTAGACAAATGTGATCAGAATTGTTGCAGTTATATACCACACATCAACACCTGCTTGTTTCCTTTCTTATTAAAAATGTGATATGCACTGAAATCTGGTTGCATTTGAAAAGGTGAAAATGCATCTGAGAAGCAAATCAAAGGTTTTGTAAAAGAGCACTGGAGCATACCTTCCAGAGCATCACTTGATAAAGATGCTCTGCAGAAGCTGGTCCCAGGCATGTATTTTCAAAAGCAGCCTCTTAGCATGTTGGAGCTGCTTTTCATGACCTAATGGTGATTTTAAATGGATATTTTTAACTAAGTGGTGGTTTGGTTTGGCTTGGTTTTTTTGTACATGACCTTTAAAGGAGAAGAAGGAAAATGTTAGCATTCAACCCAAACTCTGTAGTCTATCACTTTGTACACTGTATCATTACTGGCAAAATTTAAAGGAAAACTCCATCCATTTTGCTCAGCCCAGCACTGTGGAAGTTCACAGGGTAAGAAGTACTTATGGCCATGTTAAAATTACAATTGGCATTCCTGAGAGGGCAGCCATTTTCCTGAAATATGGTCTCTGTCTTCCAGTCAAAGCATCAACCATTATGTCCCATCCATGTATTTTAGCATATATATCATACCCTTCACTGTGGTATTTGAATGTTAACTGAATTTTAAACACACTTTATAGTCTAAAATTAACATTCTCCCCTTTACCTAGTGGCCTAAAAAGAGAGTGTGTATGAATGAGCATTTTCCTAGCTTTCAGAAGACATTTCACTTAATAAAACTAATAGAAAGAGGTGTTTGTCATTCAGGCCATGTGATTGGTGGGGTCACAATAGGTTAACAATTTGGTGCTTTGTTTGCTGGTTGCCCTCTTGTCCAAGGGTGCCATTTTGGGAATCCAGGGGAACAGCCGTGCGTACCAGAATGCTGATTGATTTTCTTCCCATTCCACTGACTATCGGGGAGCAAGGAGAAAGCACACGGATTTCATAAATTACACCTCTGCCCCTCCTTTCACCAGCCAGGAGGGAGAGGCATGCACAGAAGCCATATACTTTCCCCTTGCTCCTGGATAGTCAGGGGAACAGGAAGAAAAGCATGCAGCATCCCAGTATGTACAGCTGCTGCACCCCCTCGCCTTCCGAAATGGCACCCTTGCTCTTGAGGTTCATATTTTAAGCATTGATTTACAAAACCCCACCAAACCCAAAGTACTTAGGCCTTAAGGTTATGAAAATAAGATTTCAGTTGTGAATCAGAGTGTAAATTGATGCACTGATGTCTACCTGCGTACACAGAATAAGAGACTATGTCTACCCTGATGAACTTATCATCTAAATAGACAAGACAGACAAAGAGACTTCTGACACCAAGAGGGCAGCCTCTTGAACAGCTGAAGATGAAAGAAAGCCTTTCTTGTTGCTAAGGCCATCTGGATGTCCAGGAACAGGGGGCTCAGATGTCCCTTCTCATCCTGATGAAGGGAGAGCAAAGGCCTTTGACTGAGGGCTTGTCAATATGAACATGTAGCGTGTGGCAAGCTGGGATGTAAATCTATCACACACTAATCTGCTGTGCACTAACTATACATGTGGACCCTGCTGTCAAGCATGAAAAGTTTCCCAGTGTGCTTTGATCTACTCCCATGTGAAAGCAAAATAGAACAAAGTGCACTATAAACTGTTACTGGATGGTAGATTCCACTCCGGATTGAAACACATGGGCATGTCTACACTGTGGGATAATGGTGAATTAAGATATGCAATTTCAGCTATTTTAATTGCATGGCTGAAGCCAAAGTAGCTTAACTTGGCTTTTGGCACTGTCCACGCTGCAGGAGGTTGAAGGTAGAGCACTCTCCCTTCAACTTCCCTTACTCCTCATGGAAGCAGGACTACTGGTGTTGACTGGAGTGCCCCACTCAATTCAAATTAGTGTGTTTCCACTATACCCTCTAAGTCAAACTCTGGAAGATTGACAGCAGCTGCTGTCAATTCTAAGGGTGTAGAAATACCCTTAAATGTTTATATAGACAAGCCTTGACAGCATAGTCATGCTGTGGTAAGTTTTATTTAGTGTGCTCAAAAAATGTAGGCCAGGTATTGGCTCAAACTTCCTTCAGCGCTTTTAGAATTTTCAGTTGCTAATTTCTGGCTAGTTAGATGGTATATTTGTAACTCAGTGCCCATCCACTAATTTCTGGGATTGATGTCATTTGTGATGTTAGCATTATGGAAAACCAGGATGGAAGAAACCATCTACCGGTTTATTGCTTTTAAAAATTAAATAGAACTGGCTTAAACCTCAGCTGGTGTGAAATGGTTCCATTAAAGACAGTGGAGCTATGCTGATTGCAGAGCTGATTTACAAGTCCTAACCTAAAGCTTTTCCTTTGACTATTTATACTTTGGCTATGTCTAGACTGGCATGATTTTCCGCGAATGCTTTTAACGGAAAAGTTTTCCGTTAAAAGCATTTGCGGAAAAGAGCGTCTAGATTGGCACAGACGTTTTTCCGCAAAAGCACTTTTCCGTGCCAATCAAGACATGCTTTTCCACAAAAAAAGCCCCAATTGCCATTTTCATGATCAGGGCTTTTTTGCACAAAACAAATCTGAGCTGTCTACACTGGCCCTTTTGCGCAAAAGTTTTGCGCAAAGGACTTTTGCCCGAACGGGAGCAGCATAGTATTTCTGCAAAAAGCACTGATTTCAGACAGTAGGAAGTCAGTGTTCTTGTGGAAATTCAAGCGGCCAGTGTAGACAGCTGGCAAGTTTTTCTGCAAAAGCACTTGCTTTTGCGGAAAAACTTACCAATCTAGACACAGCCTTTTACTAAAGGAGGTTAGAGACTGGTTTCCCACTGTATTTCTGGAAAGATATTCTCTTTTCGACAAGATGGTTGCTGCCAGCATTAGGTTAATTGTAATTAGAGTCATTTAAAAAAGCACATTTCCCAGTGCATTTATGGTCTCATATGCACATTACTCTGCAAACTTTTAAACTGTCAAGCTGAAGAGAATGGGTGTCATTTTTCTTTATTTCGCCATTGAAAACAAGAATTCTTTGGAATAATAGGTAAGCTGTCCTTGCTATTCGTAAACATCTTATTTATGCATCTTCACTGTTGTGATAAATTAACTGGGTTTGTTTTATATTTCCCTACAGTTTACTTTAAATAATCCTTCACAGTGTTTCACTGCAAGACCACATAAGATTCCTTGTTTAATACCCAGAATGCTGAAATGGCATTTTGAGCACAGACTGTAATGCATAACAAGTATATAATTTCTTATTGGGAATGCTGTGCAAAAACTTGTTTTCCTATCAGCCACTCCAAATTTTTGCTTAATTCACTAGAACCCCTGTGTATCTACAGGGTAATTTATAATTAGACCTGCAGCAAGCAATATTCCAGAGATGCATATGTTCGTGGACGAGCCCGTTAGGCAGCACTCCAGATCTGAGCCCCTACATGCCTCCATTTGGCCAACAGCCTTCCAGCTGGGCTCACAATTTGAGAAAGGATCATTCTTGGCTGATGTGAAGAAAAGTGGGAAGCTGCCTATGCACTGGACTCTGCTGCAAATGAAAGGGGAAGTGAGGTCCATGTGTGTGTGAAATTATCGAGTTTAATTGACCAACATGAAACCTAACCACTTTGAGGCAGTGGTGGTATCTTATTTTTCTCTTAAGCACCGGGCACTGTTATGGCACTATATAAATAATAGTAATAAGATACTAATCAGAGTCAGTCCACCACATACTTGCATTCTGAAGATTACCCCCCCTGATTCTGATTTTTAAGAACTACAGAACAAGCAGGAGAGGAAGGGAGAGGATGAAACAGGAAGCAGGATTTGCATTTGTGGCTGATTCAGGGATTGGGGATGAGGATGGCTTTGCATATTATCAAAACTTTCAGATGCTCCCAGACAATACATCTGATGCTGCTTATTTCTATTAGTATTTTGTGTCTTTTTGTTTTAACTACATAACTGCAGAAAAGGAAGGAGGGAGGCTGGGATGAGAGAGAGGAAAGGCTGGTGGTATAAATTATGTCATTTTTACTACTAATAGTCAAATCAAGTATAATTATTTAAAGCCAGCTCCAAAGCCCATTGAAATCAATATTAGTCTTGTCATTGAACTTCCATGGATTCCAAATTAGGTTCATAATCATTAAATTGTCATATTTTCAGAACAGTTTGCATTGATTATCTCAAAAGTAGTATTTTAACTGCTAATAATATTTGGTTTCTTCCAAAGAACAACTTAGCCCCAGAAATGAGATATTTCCGAAATCATCTTTTAATATTGTCTTGTTGCCTTATCTCTCCATCTGCAGCATGTGTAGAGATACACGCTTATCATTTCTCCATTATCGTCACTCTAGCCGCACAAGCTTGGAGAAGTTTAAATACAGAAGAAGAAAGTTTGCAGAGTGAAAAGGCGTTTTCCTAACTCAGAGTTCTGTTTCTAATATCCTGGATTATTTAAAAAATTAGATCTCTGATAACTATTGAACTATACCAATTTTACTCCACATAGTCATACTTTTTTAAAAATCAGAGTTTTTTTTTAAAAAAAATTCAGAGCAGACTGGTTTGTAAAATGGGAACCAAACATTTTCCCATATATTACTGAATCACAAAAGCTTTAAACAGTTTTTAAAAAAAATCTTAATCATCCTTTCCTAAGCATGGAATTTTTCATGGTCCTATAGGTACCAATTGAAAGGGACATGTGCTTTTGTGTGTGGTTTTGATTCAGAAAAATACAATTATCTCGCTGGTGCATCCCCTGATGCTTTTCCGTATTATCAAAAGTGATTCTAATATTTGTAAAATGGTAACAAGAAACAAAGTGAGGCTTAGAGTAATTGGGTGATGACCTGTCTAGGAGAATTAATGTAACAAGAGCAGCTAAATGTATTACACCTAAAAACACAAATAAGAATGTTGGTCAGAAGTTGTCAGTAGGTGGGCTCTTAATATCTCTGCAGTTTTGAAGTTATGAAAAGGAGCAAGACTTTTGAAATCTAGAAAAGAAAGAAAGAAAAGCTAGAAACCAAGTGAAAGAGCAGAGTCACAGCACCGGTGACCCGAGAAACCTCATTGCTCCCGTTATACTGGCACAATGTCACGTTCTCAGCCACTCCATCACCAGTGAGGGAAAAAAAAAACCCTTTTCCTTTCCTTTTAGTCAAAGCCAGTGGGTAAGCAGAGCACGCGGTTCAGAGGGTCATTAAAAAGCATCAAAGGAGGCAGCCTCATGATGGTAATAAGACGGCTGCAAGGAAATAAAGTGGGCATTGATCTGCACTATCGAGTGTGACATTTTAACCGAAGCTAAAAGCCAAGAGCAGATCTAGCCCCCTTATTCATCTGCCTGCCTGTTTTAGTAAATTGTCTTTTCTCCCCCCCCAACCAGTGGCCTCAGAGGTCACTTCGTATTAGCTGCCTTGTTAATACTGAGGCAATCAATACTTAATCAACAAGTAATGGGATTTTGCAGTCATCCTGTATGATCTTTCAATAAAGCCCCAAATCTATCTCAGCCCATTCAGAGCCTGACTAAAGGTGCACGATTGCTGCAGAGCAGGGATTTGATGGTCTGATGCTCTTAGGCTGATCTGCATCTGATTAAGACACCATGCAGCCACTGTCCTTCACCCCTTTGTTCCTTTATCCCCGTATAATGTAGCATGGCACAGAAATTCATCATCTTAGCTTTTAGATGCAACAGCAAAGGAATTAATATTTCCTTAGTGCATGATGTTCCAGCGTCTTTGGTCATGATATGCAACCAAAAAGAAAAAAAAAAACCACCAAAGGGGAAATGAGAGAGGAGCAATGACAGTTTTAATGCACCGCTTTAAAAAAGCAGCTCTAGAAAATGGGTCCTACACAGCCTTTTCTGCTCCTGCCCCTTCAGCCCTCATCGCCAGAGAGGGAGTGTGCTGAGGAGACAGAGGCAGGCACCAGACATGGATATCTCAGAATAAATATTAGAGATGTTCAGCTAAATCATGAGAAAAGGGACAAATGCAAGAATTTTAGGCTTAACTACTTTGTTTATTTTCCAACATTCAAATCCATCAGTGACATGCTGCATGTGGCTGGTGCCATTTTCAGCTAATTATTTGCTGGCCTGTTACCATCCTGCTGCAACTTAACCTCACTTCTGTATTAGTCCCAGAAATTGGCTTGTGCTAATGCAATGTAATAAACGTAAGGGGAGTCCTCCAGACAATTTGTCCCGTGGTAGTCCCTTTTCAAAAGCAACAGTTACAAAAGTCTTTAACGAGACAATGGGAGTGGAATTCGCCAATTCAAAAAATTTAGAGCAATATAAAAATGAATATTACAGACTAGTAACAAATTTCTTTAGAAACATTCTTCCTCCTTTAGAACAGATCTGCCATTACTTAAAAAAACGCTCTTTTACTAAGAAGCTCTCTTTCCAAATTCGCATACCACAGATACCATGTGATGCAGGGACTGCTATAGTAATTAACTTTATAGAATTGTCAATAGCATTGTATTATCTCTAATATATGATCAGCCCACAAATATACACAGCTCCTAGACATTAGCAAATTTAACTAGTGTTGTGCTGAACAGTAAATGTAAATGAGTAAGCAGTTCAGTGTAAATATGAACACTGTTAACAACATCTCTTGAGTTTGCTCAAACAAAGCCCACTTTCCACCGCTGTTGGCTTTTGAACCTGCAGAAGGCAGGAGCGATGACTCCACAATTTGCCATTCACTGCCAAAATCCCAGTCATTCCCCAGGTTGTCCTCAGCCTTCAGTGTAAAACAATGATCGTATCACACAGGCATCTAATTACTCAGGAAGGAGAGAAGGATCTATGAAGGGGAGAAGAAGAAAAGTGAAGAAGAAATTAAATACTCAATGCCTTAGGACAAGGAAATTAAAAAAAACAGAAAAGAAGAAATGTGAAATAAGGGAAATACTGGGACTAAGACAAACATGGAGATCAAACAAATGTGCTTCAATGCTGGGGCCTGCTCACTCAGTGATCATGGTGACTGGTAAATGTTGACAGTGAGGGGCTGTGTTGAAGGAGGAATCTATTAGACTGAAGTGCTGTCTGAGAATGTTTTGTGCAACTCCATTAACTCAAATGATTGAATTAATGGTAACATGAGCGAGGTATGTGTATGAGAATTTGGTAACCTAATTCACCTTATGCTTTATTTTGTGGCAGGGAATTTCTGGTATTCAAGCCTACGCTTCGTATATCTTGCTGTCCTGACCAGGGGGATCAAATATCTCCTCAGGAGCTCATATTGCTTCGTGCAGTGGCATTTTCTTCCATTGTGAAATGCCATTCTTCTCACCCCATTTAATTCTTTACTTCCCTAATCCTCGGGTCCATGCTGTGAAGCTGCCTATATAGTACTTACTGTGCCCCCAAGGGAAGAGAATATGCAAGTGTAAGGTCTGTTCCATTCAACAGGGTATGTGGCTGAAAATGCCGCCTCATGATGTTTACAGTCTCCAGCAACTTTCCATCACATTGCCTGACATCCCATATGGATATTGTACAGACATTGGGGAGGAGACAAGCGCAACAGAAAAAGCATTCATGTGGGGTAAACTGTTATACATCCATCAAATTACTTATATGACTGCATGTTTGGTCTATGAAGCTACTGCTGGTGGCTCACATGATCACACCCCCTGCTTCTATTGCCATAGGCTGAAGAGGTGGTGTTTTAGTTTTGAAAAATGAAGCCAACAGGAGTTCAGGTCTGGGTGTCTTTTTTTTTTTTTAACTACCAGAAGTTTTGGGAAGGTCTGGTGATAGGTAAGCACTACTATAGCTGGTCAGTTGTGCGCACTAATAGGATGCTGCACACAAATGGTGTGATTTTTTTTAATGTGCAGCTATAGTACACATTGCCAAATTTTTCAAACCAGTGTTTGCCTCCTGGATCTATGTTTAGGCACAACATTGTAAGTGGTCTGTTTCCAGGCATTCTAGGCTCTCATTAAAGTGGATGAGAGGAATGTTTGGAACATTTCTCCTTTTGAAAAGCAGATTGCTTATATTTGTGTGTCTACCCATGGATTTAGGAACCAAACATTAGACACAATTCTCACAGTCCCTTTCAAAATAAAAACATTTATATGTGGGTGGCTAAATGTAAATTAGGATCCTCTGTTTATATAATTAGGTTTAGCTATGTTACCATGATGGTTTTAGCCAAGACATGCTTTTTATAGTAACCGAAGTCTATTGGGTCAATAACTCTTCCCGCTTTGCTACACTCCTCCACTCAAATTCAACAAACTCTTTTCTTCACCTATTTCTACTTAATACATTCAGTTCTCAGGGCTAGTTTGGACAGTGAAGAGAATGTTTCACAAATATGAGATATTACAAAGAATGATTGGCTCTTGTAGAGGTGCAAGATATTTGGTGGGAAAGGTCCCTAGATGGGACATTTCTATTTTTACTTCACCTTTTAGGACAGCTATACGCTCAACCCTCTGGGTATGTCTACACTACAATAGGATACATGCAGTTGTCCTGGGTCAGCTGATTTGGACAAAGAGGACTGGGATCGTGGAGCTATCAAATTGCAGTGTACACATTTGGTTGCAATGGAGTCTGGGCTCTGAAGCCCTATGTGCATATCCACACTAGGGAATGATTTAATAATAACTAAATTCGATTTAACTCCAGATTTTACAAAATCAAAATAGCAATTCCCCACTACAGAGAAGCCTCAAAATTAGTCCAAGGCAGTTTTCATTAATGTGGATGCCCTACCTTGACTTAGCACCCCAGGAAGCATTGGGGAGTAATTCATTCAAATTACTCTGGGGAGTAGTTATTTTGAAATAGCAGCACCGGTGTGTCCACACTAATGCTATTTTGAAATAAGTATTTTGAAATTAGCGTTATTCCTTGAGGAAAGCAGGAGTTACAGATTTCAAAATAAGCGGCCCGTTATTTCAAAATAACTGGATTGGTAGTGTGGACGCTCCGCTTATAAATTTGACCTAAGGGGGGTTATTTCAAAATAACACCCTAGTGTAGACCAGAGCTATGAGAGGAGAAGGTCTCAGAGCTCAGGATCTAGGAATAATGCTCCTGGAACCCTCAGGAGAGGGTAGCCTCTGAGCAACCTTTTAAGATAGCCCAGAATATGCTCCCCTCCACAGGGATTCATCATCCTTAGCTGTCATAGAAATGTCTGAGGTCATGACCATGCTCTTATTTGGAGAGGTTAGTGTAGCCGTGAATACTGGCCAGGGGTCCTCCTGGCATTCCCTGATTGTGAGCACTGCAATTGCAGTTATTCCTTTCCACAGGGGTGTCAGGCCGTGCCTTCCCAAAAGCTTTCAGTTTGCTTGTTGACGAAGGTTGACTCAGTGTTGTGTGCTGAGATATTTCATGGAGATAAGTATCTATATGGAGAGTGGGAGTGATGGTTAAAATTAGAGCTGTGTGTGTCTTGCAGTGTTCACAAACTGAAACCTGTTCTGTGATTTGCAGTTAGAAGCATACCAAACCCTTCAGGTTTGCTTGCAAATATTTCTTCTTGCTCTCATTAATATTCAGACTTCCAAATTAGGAATGTGAATGACTAGTTGATTAGTTGACTATCTGCTAAGCAAATGCTTATCAGATAGTCGAAAGGCTAGTTGACTACTCGCTTCTTCCCTCCCCCCCGCCCGCTAGCTGCCTCTATCAGAAAGAGGAAGCGCTCTTATCGACAAATCAAATAGCCCAAGTATTGACTTGTATGTCCGTCTCCACTCAGTCCCAGCCTCCCTGCTGTTGCTACCGCATCCTCTGCTCCCTAATGGTATGCTAGAGGTCTACGCTTGCTCTCTTCTTTTCCTCCACATGTACCCTAGGATCAAAGGCATTAACGTGGGGGTCTGATTCCTGTGGAAGGACTGGGGAAGGTAATGCCTGATATGCTTCCCCTCAGGTACTTCTCCAGGAGTTCTTCACCCACAATATCTACATAGCCAGTTATAGGAGTGGCTTTGGAAAGCGATATGTGTGAGTATGTCTAGATATGTGTGCAAGGATCTATCGGAAAAAGATACGCAAAATGCGCTTGCATTTTGCGTATCTTTTTCCGATACTTTTGTTGGCCAGGCTTATCTTTGACCCATCTAGACTGGGCCAAATTTCAGAAAAAAACCCTCTTTCAAAAGCCCCCTTCTTCCTGTGGAACAAGGAATACAGGGGCTTCTGAAAGAGCACGTTTGCTCTTCCGAAAAAAGAAAAGGAAGAGCAAACGCGTTCCCTAGACATGGCAGAGTTTTTTGGGATACCTCTGGTATTCAAACCTTCCCACCCCCCAACTCCCTGCAGTCTATCCATACCCTGAGACAATGTGTGGGTGTGTGTGTTAGAGAGAGAAAGATGCATCTTTGAGACAGAAAGAGGAAACAACACTGGATTACTTGGCAAGAGGGGAAAACCCATGTAGGATTGAGTCAACTGAATATCTGAATATGACAAAATATCAGCTAATTGTAATTGACTCTGACTACTAGGTATGTCCACTGCTTTTTTTTTCCCCACAGAGACTGATCATTATAAAAAGATTCAGCTCGACGCTTCTTCTCTCCATTCCTCTCCAGAACCCACAATATGGTTCTTGTTTTTCTTGATATCATTGTTGAGGGCTGAACAGAATAAGGTGTTTTTTGCTGGACACAATGGTTATTTGAATTCTCTTGAGGTGTGAGAATGAGAAGGGAGCAAGCATGCTTTCTCTGGGGTCCTGACCTAAGGATATCCACAAAATACACCACATCTGATTCGAACAGTGCACCTTTCAGAGAAAATGTCAATATGAGACAATCTGGCTGGCTTCTCATCAGAACATCACCACACTAGGGAATCTTGTTGCTAATCAATGAAAGGAAGCTGGGGACCAGAAAAAAAGTGAAATTTAGGGTTAAGGGGGAGGATACTATGAATTGAACTATTGGGATAAAGTCAGAAGAAGTAGAAAGAAATTCTTAGGATGCAAAGAAAAAGTATGGAGACTTGAACATGGAGAAGAGTAAAGATGTTAATACATCAAAAATTTCATATGATTCTGGGTAATATCATACTAAATATTTGAACTACGGCAAGTTTTAGCAGAAACTAAACTGAGGAATCTGTGGTTTGTCTCTCAAAAGGCAAGAATTTTAAGGTCTCTAACTACCTTAAGCTCCTTTGAAAATACCTGTTTTAAGGAACAGTCCAAATTCATGCGGTCCCCTTCTTACTATTCTTTGCAATCATTGTGTGCACAAAATGCAGATATGAAACAGTAGCATATGAGAGTCAGGAGCTGCCCATCCATACAGGCAAACTAGGTGGTCACCTAAGGCGCCAAGTTAAATGGGGCACCAAATGGTGGCGCAATCTCATTGAGGGGTTTGGAGGTGGGAGTGCCGATTGCATGGTTCATCTAGGGCACCAGTTGCTGGCAGCTAGTCTAGGGCTGCCCCGGTGAGAGTATGTCTACACTATGCACTTATTTCAAAATAAGCTATTCTGAAATAATAACTCTCAAAATAACTATTTTGAAATTGTGTGTCCACGCTACAAATCCTCATCAAAATAGAACAGAATTACATCGAAATAGCGCGTCAACACTGATTGGAGCCTGAATCGCATTTAAAGCCTCCCAGAAGCATTCTGGGCAAGACATCAGGACAGCACTCTCTTCCTCTGGTGGCTGCCTGAGGCTATCTGAGACTTGTGCTTAAAGGGGCTCCCCTCTACAGCCATATCTCAGACTCTTCTCCTTTCCCTACTTCCTCGAGGGACAGCAAACTCTTCTCATTGCCAGCTCTGGTTGCCCTTGCAGATGACACAGCACCTCTGCCATAAAGCCGGACTGGCTACAAAGCACTCTCCAGCTCTTAGACCTCATGCTGCACTTCCTGGCACAGTTATTGCAGGCTGCCCACATGGCACTGCAAAACCAGGATTAACAGCTCACTCTGGTTCACCTCCTCACCCCACTACATGTGCTTCTCATGCACAACATCCCCTCCCACCCTCCCTTGTACACCATGCACTACTGATTCTGGCACTGGGTTACCATTTCCAACTGGTGGAACTGGTTCATCATGAAGCAGTGGGATGATCAGCAGTGGCTCCAGAACTTCTGCATGCAGAAGGGCACTTTCCTGGAGCTGTGCGAGTGGCTCACCCCTGTCCTCCCACGATGGGACACCTCCATGCGACCCACTATCCCCCTCCAGAAGCATATTGCCATCACTATTTGGAAGTTCACCAAGGATAGGAGACAGGAGTAGGGGCAGGGGGCTCTTGGGTAGAAGCGAATGCGGGGGGCGGCTGCTGGACCACTCAGTGGTGGCAACCAGGCAGTTGACAGCAGCAATGTATGCCTCACACATCCTCCAGGTCTGCTGGGACAGCTCTGGCCAGATGGTGCAGCGCAACTCCCAGTCAGTACGGGGCTTCTCAAAGTCCGCATCCCACCTCGGCTCCTTCTGCTCAAGAGCATGCAAGCAGGCGATGTGTTCATGCTCCAGGTCCTCACAGGGTTGTCTGCAGTGGCAACCCTCATGGGGTCGGGAGGACAGCTCAGGAGGTGGTGGATACACCGTGCTTGCAGCTGGTCCAGCTGTGAAGAACAGAGAGAAGGGCAGACATCCCAGGAGACACAGTACCTGAGGCCTAGTACTACTGTTTGAGCCAACCCCAAAAGGTCTCGGTTCACACGATGGTGATGTGCTTCAAGCAAGGCCACCTGTGGCCTAGACAGTGAGCACTATCCTGCAGGGGTATGGCTGTCCCAGGAGAGCCTCACTACCCCTATGCCCCGGAGACAAGAAGGCATTGGAAGGTGCCAGCCAGGCCAAAAGCCTGCAGGTGGAAGGGGCAGCTTGCCTTTTCTCCATGTTGCATATATGCTGGGTCTGGCAGTGGCGGCGTCCTACAGAGAGAGGACTTCTATCCCTGTCTGCTGCAGGAGATGGGGAGAGGGTATTGGGGAGGTGTGTGTGAGCGGCAGACGCTGCTTGCCAGAGAGGGTGGCATGGGGTTCCCTCCACTTCCTTCCTCCCTCCAGGTTCCCATGCAGGGGCTCAGTGTCCTCCGCTTTGATGCACTTGCCTAGGAGTGGATGCTGTCCCGAGAGTGCAGGCAAGACCATGTGCCATGTCCAGCACTGCTGTGTGTCCATGACCCCAGCCTCTTTAATGGTGGCATATGGGGGGAATGTGTCCTACCATGGAGTCCGGAGTAAGACAGGCCTCTCCAGCAACCTTGTGAGAAAAGTGACAGGTTCCTTTTACGAGAGCCTCATGCAGCTGTCTGCTCTGGACTCATGCTCCATGTGCACCCATGTGCACGGGCTGCTGTTCATGCCCCAGGCAGAGAAAGCCGAGCAAGGAGCATGGTGCCCCTCGCTACCCACCACCTCCCTCCATGTGTGTCTAGGGAAAGTAATGTAACGACCTGATGGGTCTTCCCTGGCTTCGTCTGAACTCTGGGAGCCATCCTAGGAGGCATGTACCAGCTCCAAGGAGATTATGACCTCTTGGCTGGTGGGCATCAAGTCTTGGCTGGACTCCTCTTCTTCCTCCTCACCTCCTCCTCCTCTTTATCATCCTGGTGCACAGCCCTGCCCTCCACGAGGCTCACGGTTGATTTCTCCAGGTCGGAGTCAAGTACAAGGAGGAGGAAGGAACCAACCTCCTTCCCAGGATTCAGTGCAGATGGTCAAAGTAGTGGCACAACTGAAGTGCTACCCTAATCAGGAACTCTGTTCACTGGCCTTTATGTAGGCACGCCTCAGTTCCTTGATTTTCATGCACATCTGCTCTTGGGTGCACATTTGGCTCTCCTAGCCTAGGCTGGTGATCATCTGGCTGTACACCTCTGTATTCCTGCATCTAACACAGAGATCTAGCACCAAGATCCTGTTGGCTAGCCTCCTTTCCCCAGACCTCAATGAGATCCAAGATCTTCACACCAGACCTGGAAGAGACCCTCTTCTTCTGCCTCTAGCCAGGGTCTTCAGAGCTAGCTGCTGGCTTGCTTACAGCTCTGGGGGGCTTGGTGGGAGACCTGGAGTCAGCCATTGCTGCACAAATGGGTCTTGTAGTGTGGCAATAGTGGGGCCTGTGTCTTTCTACAATCACTTTTCCTTCTGCCTGCACCTTTAAAGGCTTCAGGAGGAGGGAAACCATAAAGTTCTGAGGGGTGTGGACAGAGAGACCACAGGGCAACTTTGAGAAGCCCTGGAAGCCAATTATTTCAAAATAAGAACAGCTGTGCTATCCACATTCACCCTATTTCAAAACAGCTATTTCAAATAGGCATTATTCCTTGTGAAATGTGGGTTTATTATTTCAGAATAAGAAGCCCATTAGTTCAAAAAAAGTCAAAATAACATGCTTGCTGTGTGGACGCTCACCTTCTTATTTCAAAATAACTCTGCAGTGTAGAAATGCCCTGAGTCCTTGTGCTAAACCCAAGAATATTTTAGCTTAAATGACTTACAAATACCCAAACCCCATGCAACAATGCAGGAACATAATTAGTTACTTTGCTCTTGCCCACAGCATTCTTTCAGGTTTTGAAGCAGAAGTTGAACAATGGTTAATTTATGCTCGTTCATCCATGTGTTCAGGGGCTACAATATATCTTTCTAGCTTATTTTAGTAGTGTAAACCTTAAACTCATGTCTCTGCTGTGCTCTAGCTATCTGCTGTTGGAAGGCCAAACGTGGGTGATGTACATAATGGTGAGGGAGGCTGGGGCTGAGTGAAGAAGGGCAGACAAACCAATGCTTCAGAGGGCATTTGGAAGTCTGACTATTAATGAGCGAACTGGATGAAATATTTTCAAGCAAACCTGAAAGGGTTGGTTCACCTCCAATTGCTGTGAATCAAAGAATAAGTTTCAGTTTGCGAACCCTTCAAGACTCAGGGTATGTCTACACTACAATGTTAGTTCGAACTAACGGATGTTAGTTCGAACTAACATTCATAGGCGCTACACTAGCGCTCCGCTAGTTCGAATTTAAATCGAACTAGCGGAGCGCTTAGTTCGAACTAGGAAAACCTCATTTTACGAGGATTAAGCCTAGTTCGAACTTACTAGTTCGAATTAAGGGGTGTGTAGCCCCTTAATTCGAACTAGTGGGAGGCTAGCCCTCCCCAGGTTTCCCTGGTGGCCACTCTGGCCAAAAACAGGGAAACTCTATTGCCCCCCTCCCGGCCCCGGACCCCTTAAAGGGGCACGGGCTGGCTACGGTGCCCGTGCCAGGTGCAAGCCTGCCAGCACCCAGCCAGCAGACCCTGCACCTGGCACGGCACAGAGCCACCCACCCGATGTCCCCCAGCCCACCCCCTCTTCCCGGGACCAGGCTGGCGGCTCCCGGGAGCTTGCCCGGGACCGCAAGAGGCGGGCACCTTCCTGGGCTAGTGCGGACATCGTGGACCTTGTCCACGATCTCCGCACTAGGCACAGGAAAGTGGCCGGCTAGGGCAGGAGAGCTGCCAGCCTGGCCACCCAGGAGCAGGTGTGCATGATAATCAAGGGGGTCCACTGAGCCCCCCGACCCTGAGCCCTGAGCTTACAATGGCCGTCCTGGGTCAGACCAAAGGTCCATCTAGCCCAGTAGCCTCTCTGCTGACAGCGGCCAACCCTAGAGACCCTGGAGGGGATGGACCAAAGACAGTGACCAAGCCATTTGTCTCGTGCCATCCCTCTCCAGTCTTCCACAAACTTTGGGCAGGGACACCACTCCTACCGCCTGGCTAAGACTACTCCATGGACCCAACCTCCATGACTTGATCTCACTTCCCTTTAAACTCTGTTCTACTTGTAGCCTTCACAGCCTCCTGCAGCAAGGAGTTCCACAGGTTAACTATTTGCTTTGTGAAGAACAACTTTCTCTTACTAGTTTGAAGCCTGATACCCATTCCTCTAGTCCTTCTTTATGGGAACTCATGAAAAACATTTATGAATGTACCCTCTCCACCCAACCCCTGCTTTTAGAGACCTCTATCCTGTCCCCGCTCCGTCTCCTCTTTTCTAAGCTGAACAGTCCCAGTCTCTGTAGCCTTTCTTCATCTGGGACCTGTTCCCAACCCCTGATCATGTTAGTTGCCCTCCCCTCTCCCAGCCTTTCTCTTCCCCTCTCCCACCTCCTTCTCCCAGTCTCCCCCAGTTTTGTTCAATAAAGACAGAGTCAATGTTGGAAGAAACGTTATCTTTATTTTGTACATCAGGAAGGGGGGCTAGGGAGGGGTAAGTGGAAGGAGGTGAGGGAGGAATGGGGTACGAGCCCCCGATGGGGAGGACTGGGCTGGCTCTGCGGGCTTCTGGGGGTGGAAGCTCTCCTGCAGCCCCCCAATTGCCCCCTCTCCTCAGATGGCAGCCTGCGGCAAGTGCATCCGGTCTGATGGCCGAGTGGTGTGATGTGCCCAGTGTGGGCCCTCCGGGCACTCCAAGCCAGGACTGGTTTTCAAGCAGGGCACCCCTGAGAACTGTCTGTCCGGGGTGGGGGTCGGGTCCCTTTAAGCGCAGCCCTCGGCTAGCCTGAGACAGCAGCTCCACGCTCTAAGACCTCCTCTGATGCCCTGCCGGCACTGCTTCCGGCCATCCTTAAGCCCGGTTCAGGGTCCACTCAATGTGGACATGCTAGTTCGAATTAGCAAAACGCTAATTCGAACTAGTTTTTAGTTCTAGCCGCGTTAGTTCGAATTAGCTTAGTTCGAATTAACTAATTCGAACTAAGTTAGTTCGAATTAGCGCTGTAGTGTAGACGTACCCTCACACAACTCTAATTTTAAACCTCACTCCAACCTGCCATAAAGATACTTCTCTCTACAAAATAGATGAAGGTAAGGTGGAAGGAGATCCAGAGGAAAGTGTAAAATAAAGGATATGGTGGCTCGTAATGTGATATACTTACACGCTCCTGTTGGATAGTTTTCCTGCTGCAACCCAACTTGTGAATTCAGTGAGGATGTATTTTACATTACTTTCCACTAACTTACACCAATCCCCATTCATCTATCCCAATGCACCCATACCTGACTTAATTGCCACCATCCAAAGGTTCTGTGTGTGGTTGACCCTGTGATTTTAGCTTTGTCTTTTGGTGTCTGCAACTCACTCGGTAAGTTCTTTGGGAATCTTTGTTTCCCATGATTTATGGCTTGGTGATGAAATTCAAGGCCATGCTAGTACTACACGGTGTTTGAGTATTCGAGCAATAAGTCAGTCTTCTCTGGAGACACAGCTCACCAGCTCTATGTCATTATTGAATTTGGGCTCCTGAATCTGTTCCCCAGGTTCTTTTGTAGCCATCTTTAGCTCAATAAGCTATATTTTAGTATTAAAGTTTAATTTAGGAGGAATTTAGAAATTGCTCTGGACAGTGTTGTGTTAGCAGGGGTTTTGAACGCTGAATGGAAAGAATCAACACTGTCTTGTATGTATTTTTATAAGAGATAGCAGACTACTGCAAGTCACTAGGAGTCTGTATTAGGAAAAAATCTGGCACGTAGCTTGGCTGGGGGATAAGAAAAAAATAGAGAAGGAAATGGGGCTATTTTTGTTCTGCAACAAGATATCTAATGGTCAGTTCATTAAACAGGTCAGCTGGAAAGGACAGCAGCTTAGTGAGTTGTGCTTAGCTGCAAGACATGTCTGGACTAAACAGAAATGTTCATTCCTGCTTAAGCCAGACAATCTCACAACTATCAGCTGTGAGCTACAGCCTGGACAACTGCTAGCCTATCCCTATGTTAGGGACATGTTGACACTAGTCTGTTATGACACCTTTTATCAGCACCAGAAAGCAGCCTTGTTCCTCATAGTTTCTCATTTCTTTGTGCTGGGTTGTACGGTGTACAGTTTAAGACACATGTCTTGAACGTACAGCAAGTTACTGGCATCTGTTTCCATGTTGACCCCTGGACACTAAAACAAGATAAAGGCCTCATAACATATGAATTCCATTTCTCACTTACTTGTCGTCAGCATGCCCACTGCAAGCAAATTTCATTGTGATGCATCTGTGGACCCAGCTTCTGGTTGGAGAAAATGTTTGGCTGGTTGGATAGGGATCCCACATTTGAAAGAGAAATCTGTGTTTTGCTGATGAAGAGGAGTGACCAGGGTATCTGGCAAGTGCTGTCTGTCTTTGCAGTTTCTGAAAGTCAGTGGAAGAATTGGGCTCCTTCCTTTAGTAGTGTGACAGCTGTGCACTTGCACACTGTCTCACAGATGGGGCAGGCGACATCTGCCCTAGTAGGGAGGCTGAATTTGATTGATATTATTAACTATGGTGTTACAACACTTTTCAGTTTCCTCTGGGCATATTTTGGATGATACAGGTGAGAACACAGCCTTTTTCCTGTCATACACCAATTCACTTAAATATGTTTCTCTTTCCTTCCCCCCAACTTTTTTCCAGAGCCTCTTGACATGAAATAAACTCTTGCTGTTAAAGCTAGTGAATGGAGTCATGAATATATTTCTTGTCCTTGACAGCAGTGGTACTCAATAGCAAACTGAATAGCTGCTTAACTCCGTGAGGGTACTCAGAGCCCTTGCATGCCTCTTTGCATTAACTTTGGAGAAAGTGTTTTGTTTGCAGGCAAGAGAGAAAGAACAGAACTGAGAAGCAGAAGAGGAGGGAGGATGACTCTGTGGATTCCCTCCTGCTCCTCAGTGCCAAGCCAGTCTGCTCCCTCCTTGCCTGTGCTAAGGTATCCTGGATGAAATGCTGTGCAGAGCAGCAGTGGAACAGGTTTCAGATCAAATAAGAAGCGACTAATGGAGACCCCATAGGGGCAGCATTCTCTCCCTTGTGATGAGCCAGATACAGTGTGAATCCTACCCACCACTGTAAATTGGGTCTCTGAGCATTTATTTGTGTGTCGCTTTTCCCTACTTGCTTTCAGATGTCACCAACAGGAAGCCACCGGAATCTTAACTTAGCGCTCGAGCCAAACCCTAGGCTGTTTTGCTATTTTCAGAGATGCAACTTGTTTGAAAGGTTCTCCCTCCCCTACACATGATGGCTTGGTGGAAGCACTGAAATACTCACTGACAAACTGGATTGTTGCACTCATAGTCGTTCTAATACATGCAAAAATCAGCAAAGAGTGGATATCTTTCCTAACTAGTAAGCTTTCCAGTCCTGGGAAATTTGCATAAATTATAAGTATCCAATAAGGATCAGGACCTCAGCCTGCTACCTGAACAGAACTGCACATTTTCCGTAAGTTCACCTGACACAAATTTATAAAAGAAACTCAGAATTGTACTCAATATTAAAGCTGCTAAAAATAGCCCCAGTTTGATTACTATCACTGTACACAAGTCCTGTTTACCATCTGTGGCTGCTCCCCTCCCCTAAATCATTATGTATTTATTGCATTATTTGTAAGTCCATGTTAGAAGCTGTAAATGAAGCTCCAAAGTGCTGGGGCTTCATTTCTGCTTCTTCACCTTCAGTTTAGTCCTTATTCTTGGGCCAAGGAAGAAAGGAATATGAGAACTACATATAAAATTCTGGAGCACATCATTTCTGCTATTGTGCAGACAAGTCCAAATGACTGCAATGCCAGTTCCTAAGTTGGTGCTGTGATTTGGACATGCAGTTAGTGGTAACTGTACACACGAGTGACTCACACCATTGCACAAACAACTCAGGCCTCTTTGGTAAACATTTGTGTTTTGCCCATTTTCATTTGTACTCCAGTAAGGTTACAAAGTGCTATCTTTTGCTTCTTTTGCTAGACATCCAGGATTCATCCCGTGTTGAATCCCCTTAGGCAAGATAAAGCACTCCCTGCATAAACAACACAGAAGACCAGTGTTAAAAAGGAAGGCTTTCTGTGGAGAACTGATTGTGTCCTGCGTGTACCAAATCAGGCACGTTCTCTCCAGGACCAAGGGACTTCCCAGGGAATAGGAAAAGACAGCGTTTCAGTGCCAGGAGTGAGGAAGGCCTGGCAGCATTGCAGAACTGTCCAGCAGGCTCCGAGAGATCTGTAAGCTCAGGTGTCTTCAGGCATGCACACAGCAGCCCTAGTTATCTGGCAGCAGGGACATCATGTGCATTTCACACTTCATTTCTGTTCCTAGTAAAAATCGCTCCTGAATGGTGCTTGTATAAGGACTTGACTACATGGGTCTGTGAAAAATATAGGGGTTTTTTATGCACTTTTTTTTATGCACTTTTTTATCACTTAACTGCATGATTAAGGATGCAACTTACTGTGTGCTTTACATTAAGATTCAGATATCAAGGAGCTCTTTCTTTTCTCTACTATGTCAGTTTACATCTCTTTTAGTTGTTTTTTGTTGTCAAAGCATATGTGTGACATTGTTTAAATACAGAATACATTTACTCCCCAAAACTCTTTGATTTGTGGAGATTAGAAATGCTTGTTCATAAGCTGGAGTAGCTGAGAACTGTGACGTGAATTCGACTAGCGTGGCTGTGTGTGTATGTTCCCATCTGATAGGCTGGCTTTACTTGCTCTGTGTTATTCATGTTGTTTAGAGGTCTGTTGCAAAATGACAGCATGCACAATGACAGCTACTCCTTTAACAAGCAGCCATGCTCAACAGTCATTGCTTGCTTGCCAATATTTACCTTGCTTTATTACATTACTGTAAACTTTGGTTGGCTATCAGAGCCAATGGATGACTCTGACAATCTGGAATCTGAAGGGCGCTGATGAAATTAAACACCACCTTTGCGTGCCATCTGAGCCTCTGGACTGGCAAGTGAAAATAAATGTTCCAAAGGTTGTACTTTATATAGCCACAGACTTGACCTCTAAGTGCCTTAAAAGGGCTCACATACTTAAAGGTGCATTACTAGGCCTTACACTAATTCACTGTGATAGCTAAAGTGCTTTGTGTATACCACAGGAGACCAGAAGCCCTTGAGGATCCTTTAGAGCAGAGCGTGTGGGCAGTTAGCATTATTCAGCTTGAATTTTGTATTTGTAGCCAGTCATGAGTGAAAGTAGGGGTAGACTATTTGCATATTGCTTTGGTATAAAGCTAGAAAAATGCTTCCATATGGGAAAGTCATGTAACTGTGCCCTGTGTATGTTTTTCAAATGCCTGAAAAACCCAAAGAAGACAAGGCTCCCCCTTATTTCTTTTACTCAGGTTTTTGTAGGAGCGTTCATCCCTCCGTCTGTTTAAGTTTGCAGGCCTAAGCAGGAATACTTGAGACTGATTTTAATTCTTAACTAGATGGACATGATTTATTAATTCACATTTGAAGTAACAATTGCAGTCTGGAGGAATCAGCTGAAAGCCTTAATTACACTGGAAAATATGCAAGGATGTAGCATGCCCCCATCCAGATTTCACAACACATAATTATCATAATTTTTAATTTTTTTTATTTGAAAAATGATGATGGAGACCAGATTGCACTGGCTACCCATTCTGCTTTAAAGCAGCATCCAAATCAGATGTGAGTCTTTAAATAGATCTTTTTCTAACTTGTTTCTTAGTGGCCAGATATATACACTCTCTCTCTCTCTCTCTCTAACACACACACACACACACACACACACACTCACACTCACTCACTCACTTGCCTATTCCAGCTATTATTTTTACATATCAGCCAACTTGCAGTTTCTGTGCCAGCTGAAAGAGAAAAGATGTTAAACGGTGAGTGTGCACTGGCACGTGAGCTGTGATTAGGTAATTTGGGATCACTCCACAGAAATCACATATGGGCTTTGGGGACTGGGAATTCATTCCTGTTCAAACAATGATCGGATGGGGGAAGGGAGATTAAAAAAAACCAGAGTTGCTTAAAAGCAAAATTGCACAATTGAACAAGAAAGTAAAAGCAAACAGACAAATTTTTTTTCTCCTTATCCTGAAAAAAATAGAAAAAGAAATTCAAGGACAAAGAATACTGTAACACATATTGAACCAAAATGAGGATAAATTAACACCTGTAGTTATGGTTGCAATCCAACAGTGGCCATAACCCCCGTTCGCTGTCATTCATAACCCTTGAAGTATTTCATGTTTATTCTATTTTATACCGCTTTAATTCCCCTAATCCTTAGTTATCCTTTTTTTTATCCCTATTCCCTCACCCCTCCTCTATCAATTGGGGTTAACTGCCCATTAAACCTATGTTAAGATTATTATAAAACTGGTGGCTGTTAATGCTAACCTTTGCAAAGTCAATTTGTTGTAGCCTGGGGAATTTCTGATCTCTGAGCATAAATAACTCCAAAATATGTGCAAAGTTCAGACCCAGACTTTAAAAAAAGCAGATGATTGTATGTCTGATCTAGAGTTTGGCACATTGTGGAGTAGTAGTGTGGTAGCGGTGACATTCAGATTCTAATGCAGGTTACAATTTTTAACCCAAGCCAAAAAGTTAGGTGGTTCTGGATCCACTGTTCTGAGGAAGTCCTACCTAAAGGCAAAAACTGCTTTAGAGCTCATATATGACCTCATTGGGTGAAAAAATGTTTTAGAACTGCAGAATTGTAAGGGATTGAATTGTAGGCCACTGTCATTAGCCATCCACCAAGCCTTATTTTGTATAGCGTGGATATTCTCATGGGACTGCAATGCAATTTTCAAGAAGATAACCAGGGAGAGGGAATTAGATCTTAAATTCCCCCTGAAAACTATGTAAGTCACTGGTAAGTAATAGATTCATATTCAGATCTGGAGATGATGGGGTTCTATAGTGAGGAACTATAGCTCCACTTGGTGATCTATGGGTGGCTAGGTGATCCTTGAACCTTATGGGAGGAGACGTTTGTTCATCTTTCACCTTCCACTCTGTACATACACACACACTGTCCCAGTGGGAAGCAGACATGAAGAAAGTGGTAGAGGATCTTCTGCTGTTGAATAGAACATTGGAGTGCAGGATAGGCCTAAGAATAATGAAAAGGGATCAGAAGAGACCCCAGCTCAGCAGGGCCATCCTAACCCATACACAGAATACATAGTTGCATTGGATGCCCTGAAAATTTGGGGTGCCACTGGGTCTTAAGGTCCACCATCCTGTATCTTCCTATCCCTGTCCTGTGGCTTTGCTTCCTCCAGGAGGATCTAGTCAACTTAAAAGTGAAAAAGCCAGCCAGATCTATTGGTAGATTTAATAGACATTTTCCCAACCCCAGATATATATTGTCAGTTTCTGAATTTACTGTATCAGTCTATAGGACCTTAGTTTAAAATTTGCATTAAAAATAGTTAATTACTGTGTTGATGAAGATTATAAAATGACAGCTCTCAACATGACAGCTCCCTCAACTGCTATGGGACATAGGGGCACCAGTTTAATAGTACTCAATAGGGCCCCATAAATCCTAAGGATGACCCTACAGATGACCCTCTATCCTGGCTTGCATAGCTAACTATGGTCTTCATGCTACTGAGGATCAAGCATTCCTGCTACAACAGAGCACACCTTGTTCATTGTAGCTTCAGTCTGCTCCGTTGTAGTCTCCTACATCCTCCTTTTCCCTTTCCACCCACTAAATCTTTTCTTTGTTGCCCGAATGAGAGCAGCCAAAATTGGGAATGGTCAGCCAGACAATCATGCCCAGCACCTCCTCAGACATGAACCACTATGTTACGAGAGAGACTCTCCTTTAGAACTCCCAAACAGGCTATTCACCTTCAAGTAGCTGGCAAAGAAATGCTTTAATAAAATAAATGATCTTTGGCAGTTTGTGGGTGACCCAAAAAAGGAGACCCCCCCCCCCAGCACCCCAATTAAATGGTTATAAATAAGGCAAATGCAGGAGTATACTTGAAAATAAAAAAGAGCAAAAGAAAGCTCTCTTCTCTGCCTGGCAAGGTTTCTGACTGTGTTTGCTGTCTCACAGTGTCACTGTGAATTACAGTACATTGGGTCATTATTACATATGTGGCGGTTTAGACAACAAGAGCAACACAGGAAACCTCATGTGTTTTTTTTTTTTGTCACTGAATAAATGTTGTCCTTTTTTCTGTTGCTTTTAGATCACTATAAATCCAACTACAGATGTTTGGAATTACATTCAAGAGGTTTGACTAGTTTAACCCAGAAACATTATGGGTAGAAGAAATAGGCTACGTCTACACTGGCCCCTTTTCCGGAAGGGGCATGTAAATTTCATGAGTCGTCGTAGGGAAATCCGCGGGGGATTTAAATATCCCCCGCGGCATTTAAATAAAAATGTCCGCCGCTTTTTTCCGGCTTTTAAAAAAGCCGGAAAAGAGCGTCTAGACTGGCCCCGATCCTCCGGAAAAAGCGCCCTTTTCCGGAGGCTCTTATTCCTACTTTGAAGTAGGAATAAGAGCCTCCAGAAAAGGGTGCTTTTTCCGGAGGATCGGGGCCAGTGTAGACGCTCTTTTCCGGCTTTTTTAAAAGCCGGAAAAAAGCGGCGGACATTTTTATTTAAATGCCGCGGGGGATATTTAAATCCCCCACGGATTTCCCTACGACGACTCATGAAATTTACATGCCCCTTCCGGAAAAGGGGCCAGTGTAGACGTAGCCATACTGTACACCCCATGCCCATCAGCTGTTTACTTGAGTAACTGCCATCCACTTAGAAGGGGAGATTGGTGGGGCTGCAGTTGATCCAAGGAGGAGGTCACACTAAAGGCCCGCAGAGGAGTGAGCCTTCCCCTTCAATCTCTAGACACTCATTGGTTAGATTGCCCCTCACTCTTCCTTTTCATTACTTGCTTTGGTGTCATATGGAGTCTCTTTCTGCTCTCTTCCAGCAGCCCCAATCCAAAGTGATAGCTTCAGACCTATATTCTGAAGATGTGGCAGGTCTGATCAATCCTCTGTTTTGGCATCAGAAAGGAATTTTTTCTTCCCAAATTGTCAGAGACCTGAGAGCCTGTCACCTTTCTCATAGCATCCTGGAGGCACAGTTGCATAGGAATAGGCTTTATTAATTAATTACAGTATTGGGTAAGGATCTTAGTTTGTCACAACTTGTGGCTGGTTTCTAATATTGGATCTGTAAAAGAGCTAGGATTTTACTGATGGGCCTTGCGCTCATATGATGACCTTGTGGTCTTCACTGGTCAAAGGTCTCCCCTTTTAGAACCTTCTGCCCTTGCCAGGGAAAGTAGGTGGACCGTAAGACTCAAAACAGAACTGAATCAGATGAGTAGGCTGAAGAGGGTCTGTCCCAAGATATGTGTTAGATAGTAGGAGCCATGTCCCTACACTAGAACTACTTAAAATGCCTGATAGGTGAGAGTCTGGATCAATCTCTGGAGATAACGTAGATGTAGCAAGCAACACAGCTCTTCCATTTTAGAAAAGGAAAAATTATAAAAGCAGAGAGAATCATTACTTTAAAACCTGATGTTAAAAATGTGAAGAGTACTTAGTGAAGGCTACATAACGCCTAGAGCAGATGAAGAGAATTGTTAGCACAATTTATTCTTGGATCTGGACTTTCAGTACTCCAGTCATCTGAAGAAGTCAGTTTGCCCATGAAAGCTCATGATACCATCTACATGTTTTGTTAGTCTTTAAGGTGCTACTAGATTATCCATTGTTTTTTGTTTTTCTAGTTACAGACTAATTCAGCTACCCCTCTGAGGCTACTTTCCAAGTATTTATCCTTGTCACATCTCTACACCCTCTGGTCTGGTAAAGAAGTATTATTATTCCCATTTTACACATGGGCCACTGACACCCATAAAAAAAGCTTAGCAGTGACAACTGTGGGTAGGTATTCAGAAAAGCTCAGCATCCCAGCCTCTCTGAAAAAAGGGAACTAAATATGTTATGAAAAGCAAGCCCCTTTGATTTATGTGCTAAATGGGATCTGAGCTCTTCAGCAAATCTGACCCTAACTGTGGATGCTGAACACTTAAAAATCCTCTAGAGTGGCAAAACTCTAAGGACTCAAATGCCAGTCTTCATGCCTCTCAGCCTGGTGCCTTTATTGCAAGACCAGTCTTCCTCTGAGCCAGTCTCTGATATGGCTTCAGGTACCTAAATGTATTCTATGAGTTAATAAGTGCACTAAATGATGTTTTGTCTTGGTACCTATTTTTGTCCTTCTCCTCTTTCTACTGGAGATTTGCTGTAGTATTTTCCTTCTACCAGGTGTAAAAGAGGAGCCATATGTGGATTCCCTCTGATGATATTTTTCCAGAAGACCTTGTAAGCTGACATTAATTATTTTGACTGCATGCATGTATTCATTACTGCAGACTGCTGTTCAACTATTTGGGCTTTTTTTATTTTTAAAAATGGGGGGGGGGGGCAGAAGGAGGGGAGAAAGAAGCTGATAGAGAATCTTGTGATATGATGAAATATATATTTTTAGAAATCACTCCGTGGAATCATGTTCAGTTCTGCAAAAGATCTCCAACAACTCAGAAGCCCTTTGGCAAACTGTAGCAAAAGAATAGAGTTGTTTGGTAGTTGTTGCACTGTAAGAAATACATTTAATATTTAACAGATTATTACTTGGGCACAGATGGGACCCAGCCCTACCATGTTATTAAAATTAGAAGCTGTCCTGATGCCTCTTCATTATGAGGTAGGTTGGCTTTAGAAGATTTGAACACATTATCTTCAAAGTTATCTCTGTTGATATGTGAGTTGTTGACCTGCAGCAGGCAGGAGCTCAAATCAGTGTTGTACTTTTCTTTCTCCAACAAAGCCATGGAAATCTGATGGACTTGCTGGGCAATATTAAATCCCAAGCAAAAGCTTTATAAAAGCTACTTCAGAACACTATCAAATTATTAGTATGCTTTCTCATAATACAGATGGCTTCTCATTTTATTGAGAGAGAGACAGAGAGAAAGAGAGAGAGATTTTTTTCCAGCTCTCTTGGGAATGATTTTATTGAAAGTATCAAAACTGGGAAGATGACTGCATCATTTCTCTGATGCCAGGGGTCAGAATCTTTGACTGGTTTGTAGTAATGCAACATATAAAAATTCACTCAGCTCTCATTCTCTTCCTTTTATTTAATGTATGATCCAGCTAAAGCCGCTTTGATTTTTTACATTATTGTCCCTAACACTGAATGCTTGCCTTTGGTGTTTTAAATACTTCTGATCATGGATCCTGAGACAGGGAAGCCTTAGGAAAATTGCCATTGGCCTAATCTGCGTTGATGTATAGGTGCCAATAAAGCAGCATTTTGTTATTCTACCTGAGTAACTGAAACTGAATAAACATGTACTGCATCTCTTGTCAAAAGGTGTTGCTTGAAATGTGGTTCTATCTGTAAAGTGTCTATATAAAAATGGCAACTTCTTACTAAATCCCTGGGAGGCACATCTGCATATTTTAGTGATTAAATTAAGTGTTTAATACTTTAACTTCTGTTAATTCTAAATAGCAAATATTTCTAAAAGACAGCAGATGTAAAAACTGCAAACAGCTGGCTTCTGCTCCTTGTGCACTGCCATCAAAAAGGTTTGCTGAGGTTTAGGAATGTAGCCAATCAGTTATACCTAATCAACCTTCCTGCAGGGTTAACCCCTCCCAAGGCATAATTTGAAGATGATGTTCTAAAGGCATGAAAAAATTTCCAGCATACTCATTCTCACTGATGGGCATGGCTGGAATTTTGGAGTACAAGTCTCCTACTTTGCAATACTAATGTATAAAACACGTGGCTGCCAAACCAAACTTACCAATGTATAAAATGTTGGCTTCCAAGCCAAACTCACAGCATAGCCATTAGAATTGACATGTTCACTGAGGGATGGTTCAATTTCCTTTAGAATTGTTCAGCTAGCCCCACAGTGTGATCATGGGAAAATATCCACCTTGGTTAATTACACAGATATGTTAGGAGGCTTGTAAGGAATTAGTTAGAGGGTCTTAATCCAGGTCCTGTGGGTCAAGAGTTACAAAAGCCTCCAGCCATTTAATCCAGGGTTGAGGAATATAATGGTAAAACAACACAGAGAAGCTTCCTCTCCGGCATTGCTGTATGCATGTGAGCCCTATTTTCTATGAAACAAAAGACAGGACTATGTAGCACTTTAAAGACTAACAAGATGGTTTATTAGGTGATGAGCTTTCGTGGGCTAGACCCACTTCCTCAGATCAATATGTGGAAGAAAATCGGCACAACCACCATATATACCATAGTGATTGGTATATATGGTTGTGCTGATTTTCTTCCACATATTGATCTGAGGAAGTGGGTCTGGCCCACGAAAGCTCATCACCTAATAAACCATCTTGTTAGTCTTTAAAGTGCTACATAGGTCTGTCTTTTGTTTCAGCTACATCAGACTAATACGGCTGCATCTCTATCACTATTTTCTATGGTCCTTGTTTTTGTTTGCAAGGAGAAAAGAACCCCATCAAGCCATCTGTAAATGCCTCAGCCTCGCAGTCTTCAGTGCTAATCCATTCCTCATAAATGAGCAGGTTACTGAAGTTTGCCTCAATGCCCCAGACATCATAGGGCCCACAAAACCCAAGGACCAGACCTTATTTCTTTGCTTCTGTCTATGAGGTCTCTGTTTTATGAATAAATTCAGTAGTGGGTGTTTAATTCATTTCCCAAGCAATAAACTTACACAAAATATTATCAATGAGTAAATGCTACTAGTAACATTCAGATTTCAGATTTCTCAGACTCATAGCTAAGTCACAAATGATTGACTACCCGGTGGTGACAGCATAAGGAACCTCTGTGAGCAACTGTCAACACTAGGAAAGTAGAGAAACCAATTGTTAAGAACTGAAAACAATAGCGAAGAAGAAAATCCTTGAAGGAATGTGGCACAGCTGTGGGGCTAGCTAAGCACAAATTTATGAAAATGCTTGGCCCAAACGAAAGAAGATGGCAGTATCATTTCATGTATGTGCTCTTCATAGTTGGTTATTATTATTCCAATTTTTGACACTTGAATGAAATGTGGTATAATTGGGCTTCATAGCCACTGCTGCAGGCGACATCAATTGCCTTTTTTAAAAATGATGATGGCGTTGAGGGAGACTCTTCTTTTTCCTTTTATGTTTTGAAGTTGCTATACTCTCAGTGCCACTTGCACAATACATGGAAAGGGCATTGTACTCTTGGGATGGCCTACAATGCTGGGGGGACTGATCCTGTGAAGAAATATGAGATGGATAAGAAAAGTAAACATATTGTAGGATGTTACAGTACAGCAAGTCCCATAATATTTCTCCTTCTTCTCACTCTCTAGACTTTTCTTTCCTGTAAGTCAGACATTTCCCTCATTTTCCTGCTGTATCCTCTGAGCAGAGAAAATACTGTTCCCTTCCATCTTTAACTTTGATCCAAGTTTGAATTCTGTCAAGTTTGAAGGAATTGAAGCTGCCAAAAAAGGAAAATCATTTCCTAAACTGTTCGCTTCTACTATAAAAAAATGCCATCACATCTTTTGTTTGTATTTATTTGCATGCTGCATGCTTGGTTGATTTTTTTTTTTTTTTGGAAGGTGGTACTGCAATTTAAGGCAGAAGAGAGACTGAAGTTTGTAAGTTTTAAAGTTTCTCTTAGCAGGAACAAGAAAGATATATTTTGTGTTTTGCTTTTGCAGTAGGAATTATTTGTTTCAAGGTGAGCAGCAAAACTTTTAAAAATAAAGCTGAAATTGCCAAAGAGAATAACAGAAATGACTGAATTCACAGAGGGATTAATCTTCAGAGACCTATGAGAAAGAACATAAGAATGGCCATACTGGGTCAGACCAAAGGTCCATCTAGCTCAGAATCCTGTCTTCTGACAGTGGCCAACTTCAGGTGCCCCAGAAAGTCTGAATAGAACAGGTGGATCCATCAATTGATCCATCCCCTGTCACCCATTCCCAGCTTCTGACAAACAGAGGCTAGGGACACCATTCCTGCCTGTCCTGGTTAAAAGCCGTTGATGGACATATCTATCCTCCATGAATTTCTCTTTTTTAAACCCTGTGATAGTCTTGGACTTCACAACATCCTTTGGCAAGGAGTTCCACAGGTTGACTGTTGTTGTATGAAAGACTACTTCCTTTTGTTTTGTTTTAAATCTGCTCCCTAATAATTCCATTTGGTTACCTCTATTTTTTGGGCTATGGGAAGAAATAAATAACTATTCTTTATTCATTTTTCCATGCCAGTCATGATTTTATAGCCCTTTATCATATTCCCCATAGTCATTTCTTTTCCAAGCTGAAAAGTGCCCATCTTTTAATCTTTTCTCAGATGTCTTTGAGATGAGGAGACCACATCTGCACACAGTATTCTAGATGTGGGTTTACCATGGATTTATATAGAGGCTTTAAAGATATTCTCTGTCTTATTCTCTATTCTTTTCTTAATGATTCCTAGCATTCTGCTTGCTCTTTTGACTGCTGCTGCACATTGTGTGGATGTTTTCAGAGAACTATCCCTAATGACTCCAAGATCTCTCTCTTGAGGGGTAAGAACTAATATCGACCCTATCATTTTGTATGTACAGTTGGGGTTATGCTTTCCAGTATGAATTACTTTGCATTTATCAATATTAAAATTCACCTGCTGTTTTATTGCCCAGTCACCTAGTTTTGTAGAGGCTGAGTTCTGCTCCATGTAGCTGAGAAGGAGGGATGATAAGGTGATGGTATGCCATCAGTCCAAGGACTGATTCTGCCCTGGCACAATTTATAGCAGCATGGTGGCTGCTGCAAATTTTAGTGACCATCTACTAACTGGATCACCAGAGTACAGCAGCATTCCAGCCTGACCCCTAGCACCAATGCTCTTCCCACTTGGGAATTCCCTTGCTCTGGGAGAATCCCCCCACCAGCTGGTTAAACTAGTTTATTTAAGCTTTGCACTATCCTCGGAATGGCAGTTGCAACAGGGGATCAGAAGTTGGCCTTGCATGTGTTGATTAAATAAACAGATTAAATAAAACCCTGAATCCAAGCACTCTTATTTGCAGCTCTAGCACTATAATAGGCCTGAGTGAAAAGATGGAACCGTTCAAAGCCCAATCCAGACATCAGCACTCAGGGCTATTACTTCTTCATCTACGTGCCTGGTGCATTCAGAGTTCAGGATTCCTGGTTTTTGTTGTGATCCCTCGTGAAATGGCTGATATCTGAAGCAGAGCTGGAAGCTGGGCTGTATGTCTTCAGTTGTAGCAGAGCCAAGACACCATCCTGAACTCAGATACTTCCAGTGTCAAAGGAGAAACATTTTCCCAAACACATTGCTTTAAAGTGGAAATGTCTGTAAAATTTTTCAGTGTAGACATTTAACTGGTAATGATTTAGGATCTTAAGCAATTTTTAAACACTCTTTTTAACCAAACCTTTGCAGTTAACCTTTAACAGCTTCCAGTTTATGGAATCTTTTACAAGAAAGGGCAGGAAATCAATAACTAAGCAAAAGTAACAGCAGTAGCAGCATTATGGCCCATATTGTATTGGTATACTAGCACTGGTGACTACTTAGAGCAATAGTAGTCTGAAAGCAAATATCTATGTTTTCTGTCTAGTTTAATTTTGCATTTTGAACTGGTTCACCATTAGGAGAAGGGAGAGTGAAGTGCACTGAGTCATTGTCATCCTGGAAGGGAATATGGACTGAAAGATATTTGTATATGTAAGCAAAGTCTGGATCAATGCTTCCATTACAGTGGTTCACAATGGAATGGGAAAGAAATCCTTGGTGTGGTTATGTAAATACAGTTCACTCAGTTTGCTTAGGCCTGCTAGTTATTCAACCGTTAGAAAGTGTTTTGCCCATTGTAACCAATTTAGCTGTTCTGGGGGGTCACAACAACTGTGTTAATCCTAAATGCAGGAAATGTAAGATATGACCACTAATTCTTGCAGTTTCAGACTGTTTAACTCAGTTCAAAGGAGAGACCCTGTCAGTGTAAATACACATGAATGAACAGAGGCTCGGCTTCCAGAGCCCTATAGATTAAGCTGGGAAGGGAGGTGAGTCAGCAGGCTGTAAGACTGGTTCAACGTGTTTCTCTCCACTATTTCAATGATAGAGTTAAAGAAAGGCTCCACAAGGAGTCTCTTTCATATGAAAATATCCTCCAGTGGAAGCTGGAATCTCTTGTGGCTGGTCTGTGCTTTGGACTAAGAGCTGAAATCACTCAGAGCTGAAATCACTAGGTTTGGCTCAGAACCAAATCTACAACAAGCCAGTAAAAGATGCAATGAGCAGCCAGCAGGGTGGCAGTGGAGAGGCATGAGGAGCAGCCAGAAAAGTGGCGGCAGTGAGGGACAACAAATGGCCAGAGAGTGGAACCAGAGAACAACAAGCAGGTAGATGGTGACAGACCAGCAGAGTGGGTGAGATGCCTCTGACCGTTCCCACCCCCACTCAGGATGGGAGGTGAACCCTGCAGATCATCTCTGAATTCTGGTCTGCCCTGGCCAAGGGCAAAGACTGTGAGTGCGGTGCAGAGAAAGGTTGGGCATGTGAAGGGGATATTTATATTGCTAGACTTGAGAGCTTAAGAGGAAAAGGAAATTGTTCAACGTACTTGAGCTGGGACGTTTACTCGTGGTTTTGGTTATGAACTCTATTTGGGGTGTTTTCCCAAATTAATGCTATGTTAGCTCTCTTCCCTTTTATTAAAAGTTTCTTTTCCACACTCAGACTCTTAGCTTGTGAGTGGGGAACCATTTCCTTCCAGAGGTGCTCAGGAATGTTGTGTGAATTTCCCAGTTACTGGGTGGGGGCTCGAGCCAGTTATGTGTTGGATGGATAGGAACCCCCTAGATATTGAACCGAGCCCTGGCTGCTGCTGGTGCTACCTGGCAGAAGGGTTACATACACAGAGGCTGTCTACACACTGGCCCCTTCTTCGGAATAGCCATGCTAATTTAGAACTTTGGAATAGGGAAATGCGCGGGGGATTTAAATATCCCCCGCGGGATTTAAATAAACATGGCCGCCGCTTTTTTTCCGGCTTGGGGAAAAGCCGGAAAAGAGCGTCCAGACTGACGCGATCCTCCGGAATAAAGCCCTATTGAAAGTAGGAATAAGAGATCCTCTGGAATAGGGCTTTATTCCGGAGGATCGCGCCAGTCTGGACGCTCTTTTCCGGCTTTTCCCCAAGCCGGAAAAAAGTGGCTGCCCTGTTTATTTAAATCCCGCGGGGGATATTTAAATCCCCCGCGCATTTCCCTATTCCAAAGTTCTAAATTAGCATGGCTATTCCGAAGAAGGGGCCAGTGTAGACGTAGCCAGAGTGTGGCCTAGATTCTTTGATTTCAAACAGATCAATTGTTGGTGTATTGCAAGCAGGATTTAGACCTGTATGAGGTCTTTATGCTATTCTGGTCAAGGCTTTTGTTGTTGTTTTATAGAATTTAAGTAGCACAAGCCAGAGAGATCCTTAATGTCACACTAGTCATCTGTCAGACTCAGCTTCTTGCTTTATGCAAAAATCCCCCTCTTTCAATAATTTCAGTTCTCCAATGGTTTTGTCTCAGATATCAGAGAATTGGCTATGAGGCCAGGCACTAACTATTTCATGTGGATAGAGTAATTCAGTCCAGGTCTTCTTCTCTTCCTCCCCTTGACTCTTCTGAAGACCCTACTATGGAAACAGACTTATCTGTGGCAGTGGGGACTTTCTTTGTAAACAAGACACTGCTCCAATATGGCAAAAAGCAATCTGGGGACGCCCATGGTACTGCTATCATATGTTAGGTGTATGGTAAGGCCAAAAAGCCTGTTGGAGGGCTATCTCTCCAGTCCAAGGACTGCTGGACCACAATTTTGAGACACTTACAGTATTTCTACACTTCATTCCTCTCTCGAAGAAGAATGCAAATGGAGATACCAGAAATTGCAAATGAAGCGGGGATTTAAATATCCAGCCTTTCATTTGCATAATTGTGTTATGGTGCTATTTCGAAATAGCACTATTTCAAGAAAAAAAATGGAGTTATTTCAAGATAAATGAGTAAGGGTTATTTCGAGGAAAGGATTTTATTTTGAAATAACCCCATTTTTTCCTCTCGAAATAGCTATTTTGAAATAGCGCCATAACACAATTATAATAAAAGTTATTTATTAGTTCCCATAATATAAGAACTAGAGGACACCAAATGAAATTAATGGGTAGCAGGTTTAAAACTAATAAAAGAAAGTTCTTCTTCATACAGTGTGTAGTCAACCTGTGGAACTCCTTGTCAGAGGAGGCTGTGAAAGCTAGGACTATAACAGAGTTTAAAGAGAAGCTCGATAATTTCATGGAGGTTAGGTCCATAAAAGACTATTAGCCAGGGGATAGAAATGGTGTCCCTGGCCTCTGTTTGTCAGAGTCTGGAGAAGGATGGCAGGAGACAAATCTCTTGATCATTGTCTTCAGTCCACCCTCTCTGGGGCACCTGGTGCTGGCCACTGTCGGCAGACAGGATACTGGGCTAGATGGACCTTTGGTCTGACCCAATACAGCCTTTCTTATGTTCTTATGCAAATGAAGTGTGAAATATTTAAATCTCCGCTTCATTTGCAATGTTGGGTATCTGCATTTGCATTCCTCTCTCTCAAGAGGAATGAAGTGTAGACATACCCTTACTGAAATTGGGTTGTTCAGATGTCACATGTCACTTGGGTACCTCTGCACTGTGGTGCTATTTTGGGATTCTTCTGGTCTTTTAAACAAGCCCATTATTTTGAAATATAACAGGCTCACTATTCCGATGTCCCTGTAAACCTTGTTCCACGAGGAGTAAGGGACATTTCAGAATAGCAGTTTATTTCAAAATTTGGCATTGTGTAGACAGTGCCAAATGATGAAATAAGTTATTTAAAAATTAACTTTAAATAAGCTATGCAATTTGTGTAGCTCAATTTGAGCTAAGGGTGCAGTATAGAGAGCAGTTTGTGAAATTTTTTACCCATAGGCTGTGTCTACATTGGCATCCCTTTCCAGAAAAGGGATGCTAATGAGACACTTCGGAATTGCAAATCCGCGGGGGATTTAAATATACCCTGCGGCATTTGCATTTACATGGCTGCCGCTTTTTTCCGGCTCGAGGTTTTTGCTGGAGAAAAGCGCCAGTGTAGACGTGATTCTTCGGAAAATAAGCCCTTTTCCGAATAAGGGATCCTCTGAAAAAGGGCTTATTTTCCAGAGAATCGCGTCTACATTGGAGCTTTTCTCCAGCAAAAACCCCCGAGCCGGAAAAAAGCGGCAGCCATGTAAATGCAAATGCCGCGGGGGATATTTAAATCCCCCGCGGATTTGCAATTCCGAAGTGTCTCATTTGCATCCCTTTTCCGGAAAGGGATGCCAATGTAGACACAGCCATAGGGTCTAGCAGCCAGGAAAGACAGCAGTACTACTGATAACAGCTATGGGAGTTTCATAGAATCATAGAATACTAGGACTGGAAGGGACCTCAAGAGGTCATCAAGTCCAGTTCCCTGCCCTCATGGCAGGACCCAGTACTGTCTAGACTATCCCTGATAGACATTTATCTAACCTACTCTTAAATATCTCCACAGATGGAGATTCCACAACCACCCAGGGCAATTTATTCCAGTGTTTAACCACCCTGACAGTTAGGAACTTTTTCCTAACGTCCAACCTAAACCTCCCTTGCTGCAGTTTAAGCCCATTGCTTCTTGTTCTATCCTCAGATGCCAAGATGAACAAGTTTTCTCCCTCCTCCTTATGACACCCTTTTAGATACCTGAAAACTGCCATCATGTCCCCCCTCAATCTTCTCTTTTCCAAACTAAATAAACTCAGTTCTTTCAGCCTTCCTTCATAGGTCATGTTCTCTAGACCATTAATCATTCTTGTTGCTCTTCTCTGGACCCTTTCCAATTTCTCCTCATCTTTCTTGAAATGCGGTGCCCAGAACTAGACACAATACTCCAACTGAGGCCTAACCAGCACAGAGTAGAGCGGAAGAATGACTTCTCATGTCTTGCTCACAACACACCTGTTAATACATCCCAGAATCATGTTTGCTTTTTTTGCAACAGCATCACACTGTTAACTCATATTTAGCTTGTGGTCCACTATAACCCTTAGATCCCTTTCTGCCGTACTCCTTCCTAGACAGGCACTTCCCATTCTGTATGTGTGAAACTGATTGTTCCTTCTGAAGTGGAGCACTTTGCATTTGTCTTTATTAAACTTCATCCTGTTTACCTCAGACCATTTCTCCGGTTTGTCCAGATCATTTTGAATTTCGACCCTATCCTCCAAAGCAGTTGCAACCCCTCCCAGCTTGGTATCATCTGCAAACTTAATAAGCATACTTTCAATGCCAATATCTAAATCGTTGATGAAGATATTGAAGAGAGCTGGTCCCAAAACAGACCCCTGCGGAACCCCACTTGTTATATCTTTCCAGCAGGATTGAGAACCATTAATAACTATTCTCTGAGTATGGTTATCCAGCCAGTTATGCACCTACCTTATAGTAGCCCCATCTAAGTTGCATTTGCTTGGTTTATTGATAAGAATATCATGTGAGACCGTATCAAATGCCTTACTAAAGTCTAGGTATACCACATCCACTGCTTCTCCCTTATCTACAAGACTCGTTATCCTATCAAAGAAAGCTATCAGATTGGTTTGACATGATTTGTTCTTTACAAATCCATGCTGGCCATTCCCTATCACCTTACCACGTTCCAAGTGTTTGCAGATGATTCTTTTTTTCATTCATTGGTAGAGTCGACTCCTTTCAGATCCAAGGATGATTTCACTGGGAATGTTATGGGCAGACTGAAAAAAACCCTGTGACTTGTGCTGCTCAGAATAACTAGAGTGCGATGAGGTCTCTTCCTAAGTACTTGTGTGAGGATCGATTGTGTCAAATCATGCAGGCTGCTCCTCATAATCACCACTGAAGCCTTTTGTGATATTGGGTAAATCACTTTAACCTCTTTGCCTCAATTTCCCCATCTGTAAAAACAGGACCAGTTATATTAACCAGGATGTTGTAGGAATGAATGAGGCAATGTATGTAAAATATTTTGAGAGGAAAACTCTTCACTGTATAACAGGCTCAATTTAATTATTATTTATTATTCTAAGGGACTTGTTATGCTCAGTATAATCTTCCTAAATGAGGCACTGAAAGTTATATAATTGGCACAGAAACTAGGTTACTTTGTTTTGTTTGTGTAGTGGTTTGGGGGGTTTTGGAGGGGAAGGAGTGAGTGGGAGGACAGAGCAGGGGAGAAGATGGTGTTGAGTTGTGCTTTGAAAGTTAGAACCAGGGGAAAGAATCTCTAGGATAACATTCATAATGCAGCATTAACAATATGAACTCAGAGGAAATGCACATTTGTACTGACTGTGTAAACTATTCCCCCAAACATCAATATACAACACTCTATCCTTTAGGAGTTATTTCTATGTTCTCTCTGTCTCCCTCTCAGCTTTCACAAACATAAAAGTGAACATAAAAGACAAAGATAGATGCTTTATGCTGATATAGGCACAAATATTATGCATAAATGCTTGGTACGATGCAGAGGCTATGTATCAGATTTGCTTCAGTCTCACCCTCCAGTTACTGCGACTTTCCATATGGTGCAGCTTGCACTGTACACTCCCTCAGGTTCATGTGAAAACTACTGTGAAAGCAGAGTCATTGATTTTTGTGGGTTTAGTGCCAGCGCAATTTTAGATGGTACAAGGCTGATTTCTTAGACTTTCGCTTTCCTGCTCTTGATACTGCTGTGTCAAACTCAACACCTTTCACAACACTATCCTCCTCCTCAGAATAACAAAGCATTCATCACCTCCTCCTCCTCACTAGCATTGTCAGCATCAGTGGCGGGAGGGTGCTATAGGCAGCTGTATTTGTTTTGACAGTGCCAACTTTAGAAAGAAGCTGCTGAGTGGTGTGTGTGTGTGTGTGTAAAAAATTCTCTATTTGGGGATTAATACAACAGTATGTCTTCTTTTGCAAAAGAGAAACAGTAAGGCTACAGCTTCTGGGCTTTAGATTCCTCATGTTAGGCTAGTCAGTCTGTTGATACAATATATATTTCTTATAGCAGATAACTATTTAGATGGAGGGACTTTTTCAAGTATTCCGATTATTCTGTGATAAGGATATAGGTAATTTTTCCATTCCACTTTAAGATATATATTGAAAGCTCAGTTTTGATTTAAGGGACAGGGCCGTATATCACATTATATTGTCTAAAACCACCTACTGTTCATGCATATGCGTATGAGGTCAGGATCAGAGCCTAAAGTTCAGCCAAAAAGGATTTCTAAATTTCTATACAGCGTCCAAAGAAAGTTCTTGCTTTAGGTCTAGTATATCATTATACTGAATAATTCATTGTTTTTCCCTGTCAAAGAATTACTCCCACAAGATCTACTGTCAGGAATGAAAATTTAGAAGTTAGAAACATTGATTGATTGGCTCAATCCTAAGGCATCGGTGTACAGAAGGTATTTTGATCCCAGACATTCACTAGTACTTAGTAAGCAGGGAATGAAATGTTTGAGAACAAAGATGAGACTGGTATGTGTGTGTGTGTGTTTTTAATGTCAAGTTTTGTCCAGAGAGCACATTGCAGTTATACCATCTGAGAAATGAGACATTTTTTGAAAACAAATGTATTATTTTTAGCATCTTTCAAATACATGCCAAAATTGTTAATTTAACTGAAGGTTAAATCTTTCAAAATGAGAATAGGCTTGTATCACTACAGTTATACTGGAGAATTGTCAAATTTTGGTCTTGGTTCTGCAAACAGTTATGCTCAAGTTTCACTTTCCACATGTGAGTAGTCCTGCTGAAGTCCACCTGACTGTTGCAAAGATATATCTTTTATAAGATTTTAACTACTTTACTGATTTTTTCTCTTATGTCCACTATGTGCAGTGCATACAAATACATCTTTTGCATATTGTTCATTTTAGGACTCAAGAGTACTGAGCTGTTAGCATGTATATACATACATATATACATGTGGAATAAGAAACAATGAAACATATTTTTGGAAGAGGAAGAGAGTTACATTTAGAAGTAAACCTGACCACACTGGAAACAAAGAACCTTCCAAGACATAGGCTATGTCTACACTACAGAGTTTTTGATTGACTTCCACACTGCAATCATGTTCTTTCAAAAGAAAATCAAAAGAACAGAGGGTTTTTTCTGACAGCGATAATCCTCTTTCTAAAAGGAAGAAGCTTTTTTTCGAAAGAGTCCTTTTGGAAAAAGGTGTGTGTGGATGGGGAAGAGAGTTTTCTTTCAAAAGAAGAGGCCTCCAGGAACTAACACAGGTGCCCTGGTGGCCACTCTGTCCAAAGTAATCACAACTCTATAGTTCCTGTCTCCTGGTCCCTCTTAAAGCTGCAGGCACCCTGAACAAGCCTTGTGGCAGGAAATTGGCCTTGGAGCAGCACCCTGACCTTGCAGCTGTCTCTGCCACAGGTCTGCTCACCAGAGTCCATGAAGACCTAATGCAGAAGCATGTCAGCATCCTGCATGACATGCAGCAGACCCTGACACAGAAGATCCGGGAGGACGCAGAGTAGCAGAACCACATGTGGGGCCAGCTCATGCAGCAGTGCGATAGCATGTGTGTCATAATGTGCGACATGATGGCACACCCATCTGCTGTCATTGCTCCTGCCTACCACCCTTCTGCCCACCCTACTATGCCCATTCCCCCTCCCTCTGCCCCCAAGCAGTGCCTCTGCTCCCTCCTCAAGAAATGCCTCTGCTCCTTCCCCAAGCAATGCCCATGCCATCTCCCCAAGTGATACCCATGCCTCCTCTCCCTGCACTCCCTGCCATCCCTGACCCCGCTCCAGCCCTCCCTCTTACTTTCCCCCTGTGATCCCAGGAGCCACCCAACCCCAAGTCCAATGAGGTCCCCGCCCCCAGCTGGATAGCTGCCCCCAATACCACTCCGAGCCCCCCTCCCCTTTTTTAATGAAAGATCAACACAGAGTTAGTTTTGTTCAAAACCAAACAGGTGTCTTTATTGAGAGGTCAGGGAAGGCGCAAAGAGAGGAGTTGTGGTGTGAAAGGGATAGTGCAGCAAGCCAGAGGCCCATAGGAGGGAGGCCCTGGAGAGAGTTGCTGGGGTCCTTGAGTGAAACTCTCCCTCAGGGCCTCCCTGATGTGCACCCAGGCCTGATGGGCCTGGCGGATGGCAGCTCTCCAGGCTGCTCAAAGGGTCTTCCCTCACGGCTGGTCTCTGCTCCCAACCCTGGGAGGAATGCCTCCCCCTTTCTCTCCACAATGTTGTGGAGGACACAACATGCCGACACCACCTCTGGCATGTTGTGCTCCCCCACGTCCAGGTGGATCAGGAGGTACCTGAATCATGAGGCAGCCAAAGGTGCACTCGACCTGACTCCTGGCCCAGCTGAGGTGGGCATTAAATTGGTCCCTGCTGAGATCTAGGTGGCTGGTATAAGGTTTCATAATCCATGACATGAGGGGGTAGGCTGCATCCCCCACGATGCAGAGTGACATCTGTACGTCCCCAACCGCAAAGTCATGCTGGGGGAAGAATGTGCACACCTCCAGCTTCCCGTAGAGGCAGGAGTTCTGAAAAATGTGGGCATCATGTGCCCTGCCAGACTACCTGACAAAAATGTCCATGAGCTGTCCATAGTGGTTGACCAGGGCCTGTAGCACCACTGAAAAGTAGTCCTTGCGGTTGATATACTGGGCCGCTCAATGTTGAGGTGCGCGGATCGGGATGCGGGTCCCGTCAATTGTTCCATCGCAGTTTGGAGACCCCAGGGCAGCAAATCTGTCCACAATGGGATCCAGGTCTCCCAGTTGTATGATCCTCCTGTGCAGGATGGAGGTGAAGGCCCTTACAGCCTGCAGTAGAAGACAAACAAACATACAAAACAGAGGATGAGAGAAGGAATGCCTAAGCCCTTGGGAGGTGCTCGCCCCCTCCCATTCCCTTCTCATTCTCAGACACCCCAGGAACCACTGTATGAGGGTGGGATGGCACAAGCCCCCAGGGATGGGGTTTCCCGCCATCCCCACTCCACCTCATAACACCCAACCCCCATTTCCTGAGCATCCCCCTTTTCCGGGATCCTCCCCCCCCAGTTGTACAGGGACTGCAGCCCAGAGTGCCTTACCTCCATGAGGAGGGCCTCGATAGTGGACTTCACCATGCTGAACTGGTTGCCCACTGACCGATAACTGTCAGGGGTGGCAAGCTTTCATACGGCAATGGTGACCCGCTTCTCCAGGGGGATGGCAGGCCGCAGGTGGGTGTCGTGTTGTTGGAGGGCAAGGGCGAGCCAGGCAGGCAGCTCCAAAATGGTGGCCTTCCACATGTGGAAGTTTTGGAGCCACTGCTGGTCGTCCCACCACTCCATGACCAGCCTATGAGTTGGAACTGGTGTCCAGCCTCCAGAAACGCCTCTTCACTGTGGGTTGTGGTTGCAAGGGTGTTGCTCCTGTACACAGGAAGAGGGTCTCAAGAATGAGCTCTGAGTCGAGCTCGTGCAGGGCCAGGAAGGCAGCGTGCACAAAGTCCTGCAGAAAGTGCAGCCTGGCCATGTCGGCCCATCGCATGCCCAGAGGCAGCTCTGGCTCCATGGCACAAAAAAAGCTGTGGCATCCAAAACAGCTGGGCAACCACAGCACGCACTGCAAGAGCTTTGCTGTCCCTCAAAGAGGTAGGCAAGCATGCAGCAGAAGCAGAGACCCGAGGGGGAGGGTCCCTTTCAGCATGTGTCTCAGCTAGGCTCCAGCACAAGCATTTGGAAGCAACTGGTGACCTAAAGCCCTGCCTGAAGTGGTTCCAGGTGGCCTTATATGGGAGAGAGTGCCCAATCAGTCTGGACGCTATCTTTTGCAAAAGCACTTCACTTTTTCAATGTGCTTGGTCAGCGTGGATGCTCTCTTTCAGAAGTTTTTTCAGAAGATCTCTTCCAGAAAAGCTTCTTCTGAAAGAAGCCTGCATTCTACACATAGCCATAGGAGGTTGGAGTCCCAAATTTTGGCCTCATATGAGTGCCTGTTCCTCGTATACTCAAACTTTTATGCGTGATTTTTTCATTCACTGCTGCATGGATCATATTTTTAAAAGAGCTTGGCCCACAAAGAAGCATGTATTTTAAAAGTGGCCACTTCATTTGATTTAAGGGTTAACATTTCCAAAAGTGCTTACATGCCTGATATGTGTCTACAGATGCAGATGGGTGCCTAGTAGTATTTTCAAAAAGAATCTAGGTCAGGGATTCTTAACCTTTTTACCTTCATACCTCCCCTGAAAGTGAACTTCATGTTCACACCCCCTGGGAGCCATTTTGTGCACAACCTAGCCCCACCCCATCACCTGACAGGAAGCTAAGAGGCGTGGCTAGGACTATAAGAACTCTGCCAGGGACCTCAGTTGGGGCCCAGCCTCTCTCTGAGGGAGAAAGAGGCCTGCCCAGAGCTCCTGGCTGACGAGGCTGAGACCTGGACTAGGCCTCTCACAGCCGCCTTCCCTCAGGCCAGCGAAGGCTTCCCTGCCTGGGCTGCCAAGGCCTGGCCAAGCTGGCCAGCAGGACTACCCTCTGACCTAGAGGAACCCAAGGCTCTACTGGTGTCTGGTGATTTGAAGGACCGGCCAGAGCTGAAGGCCCGGCTTGAACCCCGAGGCCTGCCTGAACCCTGGGACCTGGCGAACCAGTTGGACGCTGCTGTCCGAGCTAATTCCCAAATCTGACAGCTGGTGGCACTGTGGGGTGAGTGAACCCCGTTACAATGCCTAAATGAATAATATGAGCTTTTTACTTTGAACCTTTTCCTAACAAATTTACATAATATTTGAAGACGAAAGTCAGCAATGCTCACGTACTGTTATTGTAGTGTGTCGTCACATAGGCCTGATTGATTCGCACTGCTATTGTAGTGTGCTGATCTCTAGAAGTTAATAAGAAATGAATGTTTATAATTTTAATTCATAATATTAAATATGAAGAAATCTAAACTTTAGAATTTTATCCAGTGAGAAGGCAATTGCGATAAATTTTCTGGAAGGCACCTCATACCTCCCCTGTATCCCCTTCACACCTCCCCTGGGAGGTGCACCTCACTGGTTAAGAACCCCTGCTATAGGTGCTTAATTAGGAATTAGGCATCTATGGGTATGTCTACACTACCACCCTAGTTCGAACTAGGGTGGTAATGTAGTCAACCGGAGTTGCAAATTAAGCCCGGGATTTGAATTTCCCGGGCTTCATTTGCATGTTGCCGGGCGCTGTCATTTTTAAATGTCTGCTAGTTCGGACTCCGTGCCCGCGTCTACATGCGGCACGAACTAGGTAGTTCGGACTAGGCTTCCACGAGGAGTACAGGTAGTTCGGAATAGGAAGCCTAATCCGAACTACCTAGTTCGTGCCGCGTGTAGCCGTGGGCACGGAGTCCGAACTAGCAGACATTTAAAAATGGCGGCGCCCGGCAACATGCAAATGAAGACCGGGAAATTCAAATCCCGGGCTTCATTTGCAACTCCGGTTGACTACATTACCACCCTAGTTCGAACTAGGGTGGTAGTGTAGACATACCCTATGTGTTTTTGAAAATCCTAAAAGGGAACAGATTTTTAAAGGCCTTTTTGGTATCTAATTGGGAGGGATCTTAATTACCATTAAAATTGTTAAACGTTCTCCATTGTCAATGGGACTTAAGTGTCTAAGTCACCTCCATACTTTTGAAAAGCACTTAGGAGTCCTATGTGAGAGCTGAGGTCTTTTTTAAAAACTGTCCGTTTAGCTTCATGACTAAAGAAGAGGCGAACTGAACTTTTTTGAAAATTTCTCATGACAATGTACCGAATGTATTTGCACAAAAGGCTTTTGCAGGGGTAAATCTATAATTCTTGCATACAAGTGATAGGAGATTTAATGGAAAAATGTAGTCTCTGCTGTGAGATCATTAAAATGGGGGGTTGTATTAAAAAAATGATTTTTCAAGCTTTTGCATACATGACGGTGTTTCTTTTTACCTCATAGCATGCATGCTCACTGCACATGACTTTTTTTTCTTCTAAAATATGGGAGATACAGTGAAATTAGCTCTGAAGCTATAAATCATGTTCTACCCACTGAGGCGGGGGGAAAATCTTGCTTTCACATTACAAATTATTACCCTGCCCTTGGATGAGATAGGAACATAGAGAGATAGAGAATATATCTGTGGATGTACTGCTTATGCTTCTACACCCAAGGAACATGACATTATCTTTGAACTTCAAAACATTTCTTTGGATAATTAAAATTACTAGCCACGAATGTGTCATAGTTTGTAACATTCATCTGCAGTGGAACCTATGTTCATCCTGCATGTGTCCTGTCCAGCAGCGACAAATCCTGCTGTTGTCGGCCCATAAGTTCCTTGCCAGCAGGACCAGGGCATTTCTGCTGAGTGGGGACTTATACGGGGAGGATTCCGCAACACAGAATTCAACTTTCCAGGGGAATCTCAGTTGCAGCTTGCAGAATTCACAGCACAGGCAGGATTGAAAGATACGTGATTGTCTAAATCTTACTATCCTCTTTGCCAAGGTGAGTGGCCATGTAATCTAGTCTAGTTATAGAGCTGGAATTGTCTTCTTCCCACTTTTCCAACTCTTTTGTTTCCTTAGTGTTTGGACTGACAATTTGTGTGAAGTTTCTGGAGAGAGCCACACAAATTTCCTAAAGGGCATATGTATATTTTGTTCACCCTATTGTGACCTGAGACAACATCATTTTCAAAGTCCTCTCCTGTAAAGCAACAATTGTGTACAGTCACTTTCATTTCCTTTAAAACAGAAATGAAGCTTTATGTACAATTTTATTCTTAGTGAAAAATCATGTTTCTTGAATTAAGTTAATTGACGTCCCTATTTATTTCTAGGATGATAGTCTAGGAGACAGAAATTCTGTGGTCTATTTCCGGTTGTGTCATTTAATCCCTGAAGGTATGTCTACACTATAGCGCTAATTCGAACTAACTTAGTTCGAATTAGTTAATTTGAACTAAGCTAATTCGAACTAACACATCTAGAACTAAAAACTAGTTCGAATTAGCGTTTTGCTAATTCGAACTAGCGCATCCACACTGATTGGACGCAGGGGTGCATTTAAGGGCGGCTGAAACTGGTTCTGGCAGGACATCAGGTCAGTAGTTGCTTTGTGTGGCTGCTGTCTGAGGCTATCTGAGGCTCTTGCTTAAAGGGACCCCCCCTGGACAGCCGGTTCTCAGCTTTTCCGCTTGCTTGCCAACCTCGCCGAGGGACAGCAAAGCGTTTTTCTCTGCGCCCGTCTGTGTCGGTTCTTCCCTTCGGGGCCGCCGCTGCAGGTGGCAACATGGAGCCAGAGCTCACCCTGCACTTTCTGGTGCAGTTTATGGACTTGCTGCTGCAAGCCTGCCAGCAATGGCTGGAGGCTGCCTGGTTCCACCTGATGCACATCAGCCCCCTGCCTCTCCGCCTGGCCACCCTGGGGGCCATGGCGCAGCTGCGGCAGTGCCCGGGCGCCGGCATGCCCTGCCGCATCTGGCGTCTGGACACTAGCAGCGACTGGTGGGACCGCATCGTCCTGGATCGCTGGGGAGACCAACAGTGGACCCAGAACTTCAGGATGAAGAGGGACACCTTCCTGGAGCTCTGCGAGTGGCTCGCCCCTGCCCTGCGCAGAAGGGACACTTGCATGAGGCCCGCCATCCCCCTCCAGATGCGTGTGGCCATCGCCCTCTGGAAGCTCTCCACACTGGACAGCTACCCATCCATCGGGAACCAGTTCAGCGTGGGGAGATCCACCGTCAGAGCAGTGCTCATGAAGGTACGGCACTCGCCGGCCACTGGGCCAGGGGCGAGGGGGGCTGCAAGGAGGGGATGGGCTGCCCCAGGGAAAATGAGGGGACGGGGGGGAGGAGGCAAAAGTGCCCCGCACCAGAGGGGCCGGTCTCTCCCGGCCGTACTACACGCCGCCCGGTGGGCGCGAGCACTTCCAGCCACCCGGGCGCCCCACTGATTCGTGCTTTGCTGTGTCTCTCCACAGGTGGTCAAGGCCATCAACCGGGTGCTGCTCCGCAGGGTGGTCCACCTCGCCGACCCGGACGCCGTCATCCGGGGGTTCAGCGCCCTCGGCTTCCCCAACTGCAGGGGGGCTATCGACAGGACGCACATCCCCATCCATGCCCCGGAACACCAGGCCTCCCAGTACGTGAACCGCAAGGGGTACTTCTCCGTCCTCCTGCGGGCCGTGTGTGACCACCGGGGACAGTTCACAGACATTAATGTGGGCTGGTCCAGCGAGGCACATGATGCCAGTGTGTACCGGAACACCTCCATGTGCCAGAGGCTGCACGCCGGGACCTTCTTCCCCGACCGCCGCATCAGGGTCGGGGACGTGGACATGCCCGTGTGCCTGGTGGGGGATGCAGCCTATCCCCTACAGCCCTGGCTCATGAAGCCCTACATGGGGCACCTCAACCCCTCCCGCCAGGCCTTCAATGCAAGGCTCACCAGGGCCTGCATCATCATTGAGGGGGCCTTCAGGCGACTGAAAGCCCGATTTAGGTGCCTCCTCACCCGTCTCGACCGCGCCAAGCACAACATTCTCCCATGGTGGCAGCATGTTGTGTGCTGCACAATTTGTGTGAGAGGCACGGAGAGGCTTTCCTGCCAGCCTGGATGGCTGAGGCTGACCGCATGGCAGGTCAGTACACTCAGCCCCGCACCGCCGCCATCCGGGAAGCCCCAGCGGGGGGCCGTCCGGATCCGGGAAGCCCTGCAGGAGAGCTTCCTGGTGGAGGAGGAGGACTGAGCTCTCCCTGCATGCCCCACTGGGGCCTTCTTCCACCCTCCCCCCTTCCCCTTCCTCTCCCTAACCTCCCTTCCTAATGTCAAATAAAGACACCTGTTTTGGCAAAAAAAAACCTCTCTTTATTTTACATAACTGGGGTGGGGGGAGGGAGGTGTGAGGGTGGGAGACGGGAGGGGGAAACCTGGGAGGAGGGAGCTGGAAGGGGGTGGAAGGGGAGGAAGCGAAGGGAAAGCTCAGGCTTGGGGGTCCGGCTGGCTCTCCCATCTCGCAACACTGCGGGTGCGGGGGCCTTGGGGGGAGCGGGTGTGGAGGGTGGGGCAGGAGGGACGGGGGGTGCGGAGGAAGCGGGAGAGGGAGCAGGGGCAGCAGGGGTGGGAGGAGGAGCGAGAGCTGAGGCAGCTGCAGGAGCCGGAGCAGGAGGAGGCAGGATCTGGTCCACCAGGGTCTGGAGGTGGCCTCTGAGGCCACGGCCCTGCTCCTCCAGCGCAAGCACTCTCCGCTGCCACAGCCAAAGGTCCTCCCAGACCCAGTGCTCCTGGTTGCAGAGCAGCTGCTCCATGAACCGGAGGTGCCGCCGCTGGGACACCTGCTGGCCCAGGCGCGGGTGGCTGTTGCAGGCGGGGTGGTGCGCCCTGCAGTCCCAGGTGCTGCGGCTGTGGTGAAACAAGAGCAGCGGTCAGTTCTCCCTGGGGACAAGGTGGGTGAAACCCAGCCCCCCTCTGCAAGGCCAAGGCCCCTGCATGACACCCAGCTGCTGCTCCATGGTGGGCAAGGCCCAGGTGCACGGTCCCTGGGCTCCCTCTCCCCCCACCCCCGCATACACATAAGGGGAGCATGATGGTACTCACAGGTGGAGGCCTCCCTGGCCTTGGACGACACAGGAGATGTTGTCTGTGGGGTTCCTCGGGGGTCCTGGGTCCTGGGCAGGCTCCTGGCAGGCTCCTGGCTCGCGGCATCCTCCGGCTCCTCTTCCTCGGTGTCCAGAACCGGTTCCTCTTCCCCGGGGTTGATGACCACCCGGGGGGCATGGACGGCGTGAGCCCCCAGGATGCGGTCCAGGGCGTGAAAGTGGGGGCAGGCCTCCGGGTCAGCCCCTGGCAGGCAGGCCCGGGAGTAGGACTGCCGCAGGTCCTTTATTTTACAGCGGACCTGCTCCGGGGTCAGCTGGTGGCCTCTGGCGGCCAGGCTGTCAGCCATTCGGCCGTAGACAGCCGCGTTCCTGTGGCTAGTGCAGAGATCGTGGACATTGGAGGCTTCCCCCCAAACCTCGATGAGGTCCACGATCTCTGCACTAGACCAAGCGGGTGCCCGCCTCTTGTGGCCGCGGGCAGGATCCTGGGAGCTGCCAGGCTGGTCCCGGGAAGAGGGGGAGGGCTGGGCGGCATCGGGTGGCTGGCTCATGGTGTGCCAGGTGCAGGGTCTGCTGGCTGGGTGCTGGCAGCCTTGCACCTGGCACAAACTGTGTAGCCAGCCCGTGGCCCTTTAAGGGCTCTGGGTCTGGGAGGGGGGCAGACAAGTTTCCCTGGTGTTGGCCAGAGTGGCCACCAGGGCAAGCTGGGAAGGGCTTAGCCTCCCACTAGTTCGAATTAAGTGGCTACACAGCCCTTAATTTGAACTAGCTAATTCGAACTAGGCATTAGTCCTCGTAGAATGAGGTTTACCTAGTTCGAATTAAGCGCTCCGCTAGTTCGAATTAAGTTCGAACTAGCGGAGCGCTAGTGTAGTGCCTATCAAAGTTAATTCGAACTAATGTCTGTTAGTTCGAATTAACTTTGTAGTGTAGACATACCCTGAGTCTCCTTGTATCACTTAACCACCCTGTGCCTGTGTTTTACCATCTATGGAGGTAAATTACTACTTATTAGCCTCAAATAAATGTTGTGAGATGTAATTCATTCATATTTCTAAGGTATTCTGAGTTCCTCAGTTGGAGGATGAAATACAAGTGCCAACTATTACAGTATTACAGATGATGATGATTATATTTTGGAAGTTAGAGAGGCCTGCTCTAATACTGGTTTGTGGCAACAAATGCAGGCGCTATACACATAAAATGAGACGTACACCTACGCACATACAAAAAGGCTCCTACTTTTTAAAAAAATGGGCTCTTTGAGGTGGACTTTGTTGTAACTCTGTCAGGCAAATTGCCAGGAATGCATGAGCAGGGCTTGAATGGAAAATATGTATGGAGAAATTTGAAGGAAAAAAACTGGACCAAATAAGTAAGGTAACAATGTACTTTGTTTTTCTTCCACTTTTCCATTGTATTTACTCTTCTTAGCTCATATGCCGCATAAAGTTTTCACTGTGGTCTTGCTTAAGACATGAACTGACTAAAACAAAGAAGGGAAGAATAACTTTGGTCAGATAAAAAGCTAGAACTCTAACATGGAATACTGCTAGCTTCTTTGTTTTAACATTAAACTACATAGCCTTGACCTCAACCCACATGTAGCTTTAACATCCCCATCTATTGTCAGATAGCTGTATGAATGTGTTATAAAATTAAATAATGTTGCATTGTGTTGTATGACTAGCACTTACATGCTAAATTATCACAGCTTTTCCTGACCTTGGCAGCATTATAGGGTTCATATTTTCACATCGATGAATTGTTCTTAAAACAATTTCTGCAATGTTTTAAGCACACACTTTTCTCTAACCTTATAGAAACACAGTTTCTGCCTTCTTGTATTATTATTATTTTTCAAAGACCAGGCTTAATACAATGCCTATTGAAGTCAGTCAATGCCTATTGAAGTCAGAAAATGTATTACCTATTGAGCCCAATCTTAAACGCCTTACTCAGACTCAAATCATGGGATTTTGGCCTGAGAAAGGACAACAGGATCAGTACTTCAAAGAAAAATTCTCTATTAAAGTTTCAAAATCCTCTAACATTCTCTTTTAATATCAAGACCAGTGATGCATTATGCAATAATTTTCATTCAAAATTGAATCCATTGACCAACTTGTTGTGCTTGTTTAAAGATGCCAAGGTAAAATCTATTCAGGCATTAGAAGTGACACCATTAGGAGTGTCAATATTGGCAGAGTAGAATATTTTGAGGTACTTTTGCTAATTGTTTCCCCTGAATCCAAGTTGTTGTTGACAGTCCCTCAGCTGAGACCATAGGTTTATCTTGAATACAGGGCTGTGAATGAGTATAAATTAATTGTGATTAAAGTGCTAAATAATAGAATACAATTTATTTAAATATTTTTGGATATTTTCTACATTTTGCTATATATTGATTAAAATTGTAACACTATATATTTATTTTTATTACACATATTTGCACTATGAAAAAACAAAAGAAATAGTATTTTCAGTTCTTCCATTATAAATATTGTAATGCAATTTCTGTACCATGAAAGTTGAACTTACAAATGTAGAATTAAGTACAAAAAATAACTGCAGCAAAAATAAAACAACACAGAACCTCCAACTTTACTCAGTCCTACTTCTTGTTCAGCAAATTGCTCAGACAAACAAGTTTATTTATATTTGCAGGAGATAAAGCTGCCTGCTTCTCATTTATATGGTCACCTGAAAGTGAGGCCAGACATTAACATGGCATTGATGTAGCCAGCATGACAAGATATTTCCATGTCAGATGGACTAATGATTCATATGTCCTTTCATGCTTCACCTGCAATTCCAGAGGACAGTCCTTGAATTGAGTGGGCACAGAATGGTCCCCTTCAGAGTCACCTAAGATATTGGCAAACCAGTGTGGGAACAGTCAGGGATGGATTAAGAAAGGGCTTTAGGGACTGCAGCCAGGGCCACAGGTTAATGTGCACCTAGGTTGCGGCCATTAAAGCCCCTGTGTTCCAACCCAGCCCATCCTGGAAGGAAGATGGAAGAGGGTCAACATGTTGCCGTTCTTACCCCTGCCTCTCAACCCTCACATTTGGTGCCACGTCACTGAAGCACCAGGAAGCTCTGTCCTCACACTGCCCACATCTGCAGGCTCTGTTCCCATAGCTCCCATGGGCCAGGAATTATGACCAATGGGAACAGTAGGGAGGTAGTGCCTGCAGGCTCTGCATTGATTGTGCTGTGCCATGGCTCTGGGAAAGGGGATGCAGACAGGGTAAGAAGGCTGAGTCCAGAGCAAGTGCCACAAGTGGAGCCCCGGCCATGGTGCCACAGCGAGGAGGGGCAAAGCTGGTGGCACGGCATGGTGAATGAAGGCACTCCTTCTGGACCCCTCTGCACCTCAGTCTTCCACACTCTCCTACAGGGGCACAACCCTTAGTTTGGGGATGTCTGTTGCACATAAAAAGAACGTCGGGATCTCAACTTTCAACTTCCAGAATTTATACTTTTTTTATAATTTGCAAAAATGTCATGTGGAACTCCCTGCTACAAGAGGTAATTAATGTTGAGAGCTTAGTAGGATAAAGATGATTGGCAGTTTCTAGGGCTAATGAGATATAGGTATTGAAACAGGTTTATTATATCTTTTTTTAAAAAAACTAAGGGCTATTAAACATTCATGCTTAAGGCATAAGCCAATCACCACATTCCTGGTGTTAGTTAGGTAGCTATTCTCCTATCAAAACTTATTTTGTAATTATCCATTGCAGAGTTTCTTGCGTCTTCCTCTGAAATCTCTATTACTGGCCACTGTGCAAAGTAGGATGGATTGCTAGTCTGCTCCAGCAAGGCAAACCCTAGGTTTCTGTCAACCCACTGAAAAACAGTTTTTAATTAACACTATCTGGCAAAAAGAGAGACGGGGGGAAGAGAAGAATCAAATCATTTCAACAAATTATTAATGCAACATTAACATGAGAGAAAAGGAGAGAGAGAGAAAAAAAAACTGAAGATGTGGTTGTAATCTTTTGTTATAGACAGTTCTCCAGTACAGTGCAACATAAACAGATTAACTACAGTGTTTATTCAGTGTGAAAAAAAGCAGTTCCAAGAACCCCAGGTGCTTGCCAAGTCCATAATTGTACCTCCTTAAATACTTTCATTACTTGGAAGTACAATAAGGGAAGCAGGGACACATGCTTCCCATTTTCTTGTCAACAAAACACCTCCAAGAAATTAAACTCCATTTTCTCTAGAAATTTTCAGTGAGTGTTTTTCTTTTCCCTTCGTTACCGAGGCAGGAAGAACACCTTAGAGGGGATTACAGAATGACTCCTCAAATAACGGGCTTTCAGAATACAAGAAGAAAAGGATTGATCCGAAAGGGGGAGATTAACTTTTATTAAAGTTTCATTAAATTAAGGAGACCATTGGAGCATCGAGCATTTAAACAAGGGTTCTACATTCTCATCAGATGAAAAACTGAACAGGTGATGCTTTACATTGAGTTAGGTCCTGTCTTATATCTCTATCATCTCCTCAATGCTAGTTCAGCTAGTGAGTGCTTTGAGCAATAACCATGTTCAAGCATGGACTCCCCAGAGAGCAATACTGGCCAGGTTATAGGAACTGTAAGAACATTTGGATGGCTCGCTTCCTGGGACACTATTTGGCTTGCTCCTCACTAGAAAATGTACTGTTTATCCATTTATCAGCAGTAGCATTAGATGACATGATGCTGAACATGTTTTCTCCTGGCCTTACTGATCACTACGCACCACCACCAGACTGTCATATAACATGGCAGCTAATAACCATGCTCAGACATGGTAGAATTTTGTTGTGTAGACCAGGCCTCTCTCTTGACCTTGCTTTGCTATCCCTTGTGACAATGGGACAAGAGCTTGTTCTGTCACTGCAGCCAGAAGCAAGTCTGCTCCCTCAGCTTTGCTTTAACGTTCCAGTGAGAAACAATCCTCTGAGGACAGTGATGTATCTTCCTCTCCTACTGAAAAAGAGAAACATCTGCTGGCAGGTGTTGTGCAAGAGCTGTTAGGGTCTGCTGAATGTGACACCACTGAAAGCACACAGACCATTTGTGGATGGGCCAGCAAGTGATCCCAACACGGTCCATCCCTCTCTCCAGGATGGACAAACTTTTGTTTTATTTTGTTTTTGAGAACTGCACCAGCCAAGCAATGCTGTGGTCATTCTTCCCTGCAGAGCATCTGTACTTCACCCATCTGTCTACCTAGACATTACGGTCTAATACACTTCTTTCAAGGGGAAATTCCCTGTTCAGTGGCAGAACCTGTGACTAAACAGAGCTGTGGCTAATACAGTTCTGCTCTCAAGGTGGGCAAGATCTTTATGTAACATGAGAGTCTTGTGAAGCTCAAGGTCTGCACATTTTTTAAGCATGTATTAACATTAATTGTTCCCATGCCAGGGCATAAGCACAGCCACTGGTTACACATTGGAATAGTAATCCCTCATCTTATTCCAAAAAAGAAGCAGCGTTGCATCTCTATGCCATGCCAGTCTGTCTTAACCAGAAGTCTTACTTTCCTGGAAATTCAGTGGCAAGCAAAAAAAGAGACATAGGTATCTGATTACAGTGAAAACTCAATTGTATTATTTTGTGATGCTGGAGGAGATATCACATGTCTTAACTGCAGAAGTGAGGTCTTATAATTCCACCTGTCTTGCTGGAAGATAACTCTAGTCAGTGAAAAGCCCTGTAGGACAGTATACTTGTATGGACACTGGAGTGTCTTGTTCCAGGATATCCTTGGAGTTTGGCATGTTAAGATGTGTTTCAGTCACAGATTGTGGGAAGATAAAGTGTGAGAAGATATTTTCTGGCTTTATTTCCATGAACCCAATGGTTCTTTGTAATGGCAGAAGAATGTTTGTTCTCCCGGATCAATGTAATAGTTTTCCTGTAGATCACATCCCTTTTTTATCACAAAGAAATCATTTTATCCTGCTGTGTAATTAATGCACATGTACAGTGTCGCAAACATTTTCCTGTAGACTGCTTATTTTTCTTGTAAATTACAGGAAATCCTATACAATACACCAAGGAGCCCTGCAGTTTGAAATTAGAATACAAACTGTCCTTCAACTCCTCCTACTTGGCCTGTGCACTGTTCAGATTTTGCAAATCTTTTTCTAGCCATGTAATAAGCTCTGATGGTGACATATTCATTTAATTCTTTGCAGCTTAAAATGAATACAGGTTTTAATTCTAAAATAAAAACTGTTTATGGCCTGTTGAATTCCTGCAAAGGAATGAAAGTGCAAGGAGGCTTCTGGTTACAGATTTTATTCACATACATGCAACATACAAATTAGTAACCAAAGTATGTTACCAGTAAAATCTGTGGGCGAGCCTTAGATCTGTGTGATGTCACATCTTCGAACCCTGGAGATAGCATTAAACTGGCAATAGCTTGTTCTTATTGTAGGAACATAAATTTCTTAAAGCGAGGCTACATGTTTTCCTTTTGCTGACTGGTGTTCTATGAATCTCGGGCACAGAAGAACCTTTTAGGAAAATGATGGGTGTGGTGTGACTGGGTGCAGTAACTGTGAGTCCTTATTACTTTGGCATAGACTAATTGTGGTGTGTTTCTTTTAGTTATTTAATTATTTTGTCTTGGAAAAGAGTTTTCTGCTAGCCTGGAATGCAGACAATAGTGACATCCTCTTGTGGTACAAAACATACAGCTTTGTGTTGTCTTGCTGAATGGCTATTCCAGTTCAGGAAGGGTACTGTAGTTTTGGGGAATGCTACGGTGTTGCTCTCCAGAACACTGCAGGCTCTGACAGCTGCAGTGAGCATGACTTCTCTAGGGCACTCTGGCAGGCATAATCACATCCCTACAGGTGAGAAAGGTAATTCAGACTCCAGAAAGCTCTTTCCTGGCTCTAACTCCCTCTTAAACAGGGAATGACAACTGCATCAGCTTATTAAAGTGCCTCAGAATAGCAGATTCAATTCACTAATTAGAATTTAACAATAATGAGCCACTGTTCTTGGGAAACATCTAGTTGCGTTACCCTGGATTTGGATTGATGTCATTGAGAGCAAATCTTACTGGGTGGGCTTATAAAAGACATTTTCCTCAATGTGTTACTGTAGTAATTTTCCTATTCTGTGTGGGAGTGGATAGGGCAATCCCAATCGAAATCCATAAATTGGTGTAGGCTGGCTGGATTGGAGGAGGAAGCAGTTGGAGAGCTATGGAAAAAAGAAGGTGTTGCCAGTTGAATCCAGACACTGCCTCCCTTTTACTATATTCCTAACTTTGGTCTTCCAGACTGGACTAGTTTGTAAACACATCAGAACTCATCAAAATCACAAGGGCTAAACTTCAAGGTTTAAGATGCTGTTGAGAAATTTAGAAATATCCAGTGTTGATGGTTCATAAGGTTTTTAAAACACTGATGTCATTAGGTGCTTTCCTTGAAACCCATGATGTGGCTGTATAGGAATATGATGTCGGGACTATAAAAAAGAGAATAAATAAAACTTGCTAAATACACTTCCAAATGTGAAGCAGGTATGTTTTACACTGAACAGCAAATACTCTGTTCTTTTCCCTCTGATCTTCACCTTCTGTACAAGTACCCCTGCCAAGAACACTAAGGTTAGGCAGAAACCACCATTCCCTTTCTCCCTGTGGGAATATAGCTACCTTTTATTACTATAACTTGTTCTTTCTTCAATGGTTTTGCACTAAAAGTTTAAGAGGGAAAAAAAGAAGAAAAAGAAAGTGGTGTTTTTAAACTACCATAAGAGGCATTAATTAGCCAGCCTCTCTATAGAATAGCTATAAATTTTCCATTAAGAGGGTATGATTTTTTTCTTTTTTGTTCATGTTTATTGGATCTTCACAGTAGGGCTATAGAAATTCACTGATTGTTTTCATTCTGTCAGACTCAAGGCTCTCAACCCTTCCTCTTAACTGTGTCTTACTGCACCTTACATTTCCCAAAAGAGCTGGTACTAAATTTTTGCTAAAATCATTCCTCCGAGTTTGTGCTAATCTCACAAGTGATCTGTTCTCCTAGATACTGAGCACCCTCAGCTCCTACTGAAATCAATGGAAGTTGTGGGCATCTTTGCAGAATCTGCTGGCAAACTCATGGGTAAATCATGTGTACTCTGTGCATTTTCTATAACCAGAAACTGTGATATCAAAACAGAGACTGAATCAAGTCAAATCTATGATCTCCTTGAAAGGTCCAGGAGGATTTGCCTCTGTGGTGTTGATTTGGACCATTATAAACATAGAGGATATCTACAGAAGTAGATGCAGGTCCTGATTCATGTTTCAAACACTCCCTCCTCAGAAGGGAGTGGATTTTTGAGGTTTTGCTTTGAATTCATCCCACTATATCTCAATGGGTCTCACTAGCAGTTTGGAAAATAAGAACTGACTCCACCTCAGATTGAATCTGAATCAAACCTTTTTTAGAAGGTTTAAAAAGATCATTTAATTCCCCCCCTCTAGTTTTCGCTCTTGCCCAATGACAGCTTGCTCAGCCTCTGTTATAACAGAATACTTTTCTGTCTTTGGCAGTGACACCCTTCTAATTGAAGGAGATGCATTTATGCCATCCAAAGGGCATCAGACATTCATCATCAGAGGCCAAGGAATGTCATGAGGGGCCTAGTCCCTTTTTAGTGAAATGAAGTCTTTCAATGTATTTCAAAGGTTGTTGAATCTGGCCCCTAAATCAGAGCTGCTTTCAGAGAAGGGGTGGAGTAGGTATGCTCATGTGAGAGTATCTTTTGTTAAGGTGTCCTTTACTCTTTGGTAATCCCTTTTCTCAGGCTATTTAGTGGACAGTGTTTTTAGGTAGGAACTCCTGGACAATGCTCTGGACCCAAGATTAAAAAGGAAGAGAAAAACAAATATTTCTATGTTTTCCCAATTAGATTATCTTGTTTAAAATAATACTTTCATCATCTAGTTATTTTTTTTAACCAGCCTGGAAATGCTAGAGGCACAGAAACCTTGGTAATTCTTGTGGTAGGGGAACTGATCATGATATCAGTGGGTATTCCCCACCTCACACAACACTAATTAAGAGTAATTCTCAGTAATGGACGTTAGCTGCAGGCTAAATAAATAGTATTCTTGAATATTTTCCTCAAATCTCACAGAAATGTGTTAATTGAAAGTCTCACATCTACTTCTAAATTGAATCCCACCCCCATGTTCTTTGATTTATGTCTTTTCATGTCTGCAGTTAAAGCAATGTCTGCTAATAGCACAGTTGTTAAAGATCTGTTGATATTCCAGTACAGATTCTGGGTTGGCAGTGGGGGGAGGTGTTGGTGGTGCCCGTTATTTACTGTCCCACAAGCATTTGCTTTGGGCTGAAATGCAGCATGTGCACCCCCACTCTATAATTACATCTTTGTTTTACAAATTGGCTGACCTTTTTTAAGGTGATGGGTAGGGTTGGAACTAGTACAGATTCATGAGTGAAACTGCTTGTGAAGTATGCTAGGGTATGTCTACACTACCCCGCTAGTTCGAACTAGCGGGGTAGTGTAGACATACCCTTAGATACTTATGGCAATTCTCAACTTTCAGATGTCCAAATCCTGAGGTGCTTACTCAGTTTTCACTCAGGCAATCTTTTGTGGGATTTAACAGGAGTGTTCCTGAGAGGGATGGGTGAAAACTGACTAAATACCCCTGGATTTGGCTCAAAAAAGAAGAAACTGAGAGGAAAGGGATAGAAGGCGCCCATTAGCTCATGTAAACTATCACCATTCCATTGACTTCAAACTGTTGACTTCAGTGGAGCTGAATCTCTGGATCTAATCCAAGTTGTATTGTTTTAAATTCCTTGTAGGTGGTTGGTATCTCCTGGCTTCAGAAGTTCTCTTCTTTCTTTCCTGCCCTCTCATTTTATTCTTTGCTTTTCTCGTTCCATTTCCTTTTCCTCTAATCCTGCTTATTTGACTCTCATGCACATTCTCTGTCACTCTTCACATTCACTTGTTCCTCTGTGTTCTGTCCCTTTCACCAATTCTTTTCCCTTGTCCTCCATCCCTCTCTCCCCCCTCCTCTTGATCATATACTGCTTCTTACTCTGTCATGTAATGAATACATCCCATCCCAAGGCAGTGTGGCCCAATAGCTACAGTCTGTAACACAGCCCTAGGGTTTAGGTTAGCATAGTCAAATTGTCAAACAAAGGCACAATGGATTACCCCACGAACATTGTAACCAGTCGCATGTGCATACGGATATGAATTTGTGATTACAAAGAGGGTGATAATTATATACATATTTAGTCCGATTGGATGCAAAATGACAAATGTACTGTGGAGCCACATATATTTTTCCCAGGTACACCATTTGAAAATTTGGGGCCAGATCCTGGTCTCACTAGTTTGCCTTTTTTTGTGCTGCCCAAACAATGATAACCCGGTCAAGAGGTGGCTTGCATATCTAGCTAGTGTTACTTTAGCATAGAGTAACCTCCCGTGTCCTATAACTACCTTTGCCAGCTGTACACCACCCACAAAAGGAAGAAGTCATTGGGAAGCTAGCCAGGACAACTTAGAGCACCGTTGAGGCTGATCTAAGTTGTGTTTGGATCAAGCAACTTTGCTTTGCTCCTGGATTGGGTGTGGAGATATGTGAAGCAAATGTGGCATAAAATTGTTTGACTCCCCCTTTTTTAGCTGTGCTGAGGTCAGCTCACCTACAGCAGAGTATTTGGTGCCTGACCCATAATGTTAAGGCTGAAAAATTCCTCTTTATGCCCCTACAGCTTTGCGGGAGTTATAGAACAAAAAGAACTCTCATATATATCCCTGAGTACTAGGCACCATAGGGGGCAATTAGGGATAACTTAGTCTTAACTTGAAACCCCCTTGCATTAGTGAATTTAAATCAAACCTGGGTTTGTATCTGATCGTTTTTCTATTGTTTTTTGTATGTTTCTTTTTAAATGTGGTTTAATTATAGTGAAATTATAATGGGGGTTCAGTAACCAGTGGCTTGAAAATTAACTGTATTATGAAAGCTGAAATGTTGCTAGCAGCATCAGTTAATGACAAGGTCACCACCACTGTCATATTCAAAAGAAATGTCACACTTGAATGAGGCTGAGATGGCTGCCTTGTCCCAGGGTTCCAGGTAGAGAAAATGAAACAAGCTCTCCTTGGGTACTGTTTTATCCCATGTTTGAATTGAATGCATTCTTTTTTTCAGCTCATTGTGGTTCTTCTGTTTTCCCACAACATATGGAGTCCCCAGATATTCTGCTGTAATGTGGAAACTTTTGGGGGCTGGGAATAACAGATCGTGAATAGATTGAAAAGTCCCACTAAATACCCCCTGGAGTGGTCGGTGAAAAGATTCCTGTCTGTGTTCCACTTTCACAATAATCCAATAAGCCTCAAATTATTCTTCTCTATGAGACTATATTAGGGAACAGAATTCTAGCATATCCCCAAACACTGCCTAGCGAATGAAGACAGGTGACTATACTTCAGGACATGGTCTAGTCACCTGGCATAGGAAACCTCTTGTTAATTGAATAAAGAAATTTCAGGAGACCCAGTCAGAAAAAAAATAACATCCTTTATGTTTGCACAGGATGTTAGTTGCTGAGACATTTTTAATGCCCAAATTTTCTTGTTTGGCAGGGGGATTTTGGTGCAAACCAAATTGAAAGATAACTACATTTCGCAAGTCTCATTGAAAGCAATGGAACTTTTGTCAGTCATGGAGCCAGATCAAGACCATTATGCCTGAATAAGAACCTGGTAACTAAAGGAGGTGATTATATTGCATCTTTCTGTATGTGAATTCACTACCTTAGATGGATTAAAGAGTTTTGCTTGAATGCCCTGATGCCGTAACAGATGTAGGAAAATAACTTCCCTATGCCCAGCCCAAATATTGAATGAAAAAATGACCCCCACATTTTTGTATATTGGAGAAAGTTTGTGTAAAGAGCCTCCTTTTTCAACTCCAACAACAAATTGCTTTGGCTGAAGTCCTGATGGCTACAATTCTGACAATCTCTGCTAAATTTGCTGCTGTCTTCCAAGCCTGCAGTCTTCCCAGTATGAGGAAGAGCAAACCTGGTGTGGGCTGATAGAATCTGCTGAGTGAAGTTTTTTGATTTCAGTCTTCATGAAGGAAAGTAAGAGTCAGGAAGGAAGAGCTAAGCATGAGGCATCAGGTAAGAAGATGCATGAGGATGGGAGAAAACTAATGGAAATGCCATTAGACTTTCTTAGATTTATTCCATTGGTCCCCATTTGTTTCTACTGGCCTCCGTTAGTTTAAGTACGAGGACCAGGAAATAGCAGACCAATCGATCTATTGTCCTAGTCCATAACTAAGTCAGAACCAGCTGAAAAATTTCAACTGGAAATTGAGCCATTGGGGAGTGGTTACTATGATGAAGGCTTTGCCAGGGGAGAGTGTTTCTTTAATGTAAGGGAGTTATTTATCTTTGTTAATACTAAATTTTCCCTACATTGGTGTTGATCTAGCAAACACGGGTAGGAGGATATGATAACTTTTCTTAGAATCACTTCATATAGATGTACCTCCTCCTCAGTGCTTATTTCCTCTGCCCATTATGTACATTTTTCTAACACAACAGTATTAGGAGTTGAGTAAGGAGTAGCCTTGTTCAGTTCTCAATGATTATACCTTTTCCATACCATGAATTAATTTGTCACTCCCCTTGAAACCTCTCTCTCATTTAATAACAAGGGAATAGTGGCAAGATAGTTGTGACCTGCTAACCCTTGTTTTTGTTTCCACTTGGTCATGCTGACCCCTGTACTGGATTGGGTCGAAGACGTAATCCTATCTAGGGCCACAGTGAGGCCAACTTGCCTTAGTATAAGCAAGTAGAACAGGTTAGTAGTCAAGTCCAGACCCTGCTTCAGGGCAAGACAAAAACCAGTTCAAGCACACAAGTCTGTGCTCAGGCCGCACGGGCAGTTAGTGCACCTTGGGCCTAGGTCAAGGTGAGGTGGTACCAGGTCAGCTACTTGGGCCTATGCTCAGGCCAAATAACAAGTCAGTTGAGTAATAGTTAAGATTCTCAGGCCCTTCAGGGTGGGGCAGCAAACTGTTTGGGATGCTCAGGCTTAGGGTAAGGCTCAGCAACTGTTGGGTTTCCAAAAATAGGGGAAGACTGCTGCCCACAGTTTGGGATGGTGGGAAGAGGAGGAACAGGCCCACCTGCTCCACTGCACCCCAGCCCAGGGCCCTGTCAGTGTCCCTGTCAGTGAGGATCTGACCACAACCCACTGACTCAGTTTACTTCCATCTTCCCAATTCCCCCTTGGTACCAGCTCCTTCAGGTCTTGAGGAAGTGAAGGCTTTGGCAGGGTTTCCATCAGCTCTGGGTCTGGGATCATCATTGTTCCTGGCCAGTATTCCTCTTCCTGGAGGGGCATGCCAACTTCCCATCTTGGGAGCTTAGGAAAAGTGTCTGAGTCCATCAGCAGCTGGGCCCCAACCTCTTAGCTCCAGCCTTCATACTTCTGGTCCCCACTCTTTTGCTTCCTGGGAGTGGGACTGGATTACTCTGGTCGTGCCCACCAGGGTGTCTTAGGGAGCTCTTCCCCTTCCGTGTCAGAGGGAGGCCAACCTGCCTCACTACAACTCTATTATAATAATAATCATTGCAGTGATATCTACCAATCATGTATTTGTTAGAAAAATATCATTACATGATATTTAAATATTAATATAACACTTTATTTCATCTGGTTATTTATATAAACCATCCTATTTGAATCACTATGTACTAGGGATTCATACAGGTATGAACATTTCAGTCATATAGACTTGAAAACACACATTGTTTTTATTCCAATCATAATTAGAAAAGAGAGCAGTATAGGACCATTACTTACCTTTGCAGAGCTAGCATTTATAAAATGCAGCAATTGTTTTCCTCAGACAAATACATTTAAAATCTTTGAGATCTTTTCCATAGCTACCTGTTTACTTTGCTAGTTTTTTAAAGAGTTGAACCAGCTGCATCTAGATTTCTGAAAAAACTATTGCTATGAGCTAAGAAGCATTAGATGCTGCCCTTTGTAGGATAACAAAGTATACCTTCAGGTAAAGAATTTGGACGATTTGGACTCATAAATTGTTTTTAATCTAAACCCTCCAGTGCACATAAAACAATATCTTTTTTTCATTTTCAGTTACTATTCAGACAGGTATATGGTTCTAGGGCTTGTAAAAGAAGCTTAGTATATGGCACACTTGCTTGATATGAAGATGGACAGTAACTGAGCCCGACAAGTGTGTGTGTGTGTGTGTGTGTGTGTGTGTGTATAAATATGTGCATGTAAAGATATTTACTTGTCTTTGGGGGTTTTTTCTCTTGGGTGAAAATCTGGTAAAGTCACAATGTGAAATATGATGGATAAACTTGAGTCAAGGCAAAAATAGTACTTAAGTATTTGGCAAATGCCAAATACTTCAGAGCACCTTGCTGTTTTACATCAGCTCTCTTTGCTTATTAATGGAAAAGTATAACTAGACATCATGATAAGCACCTCTTTCACTTCCACCTTTTTATGGATAGTCTCCCCATAGCTAATGGATGAGTTGGGCTTGATCAGGCTCTACTGAAAGATTTGGGCTTCCAGTATATTTGGGTCCCATAGCTGCATTCCTTGTGCTCCTGAGACTCCCCTGAAACTAAATGGGCGACACAGGCGAACTAGATCAGACTCCTACACTTCAGATATTGCAGTAGTATACAGCCTTCACTGAGCTCCACTTTCCACAAACACTAAATTCATTGGTACTTTTAAAAAAAGTGAGGTACTTCAGCTTCTTTTCAAAATAGAAACAATAGGGCACAGTGTAGCAACTTCTAAGTCTTTTATCTTTCTACAGATTCAGCCACAGTATTGATTCTTTATTGACCTAAACTGTCCTAAGCATGGCTGTGGTTTTTTCTTATATAGTCTATGGGAGAGTTAAAGCAGCTACTACTTTAATATTGATTTTTCTGAAAAAGGTGCAGGAAAGGGGGCAATTTGTGTCTGCAGTTGCTCTTCACTATAAAAGATACCATTGTTAGGAGCTTATAGCATTATATCAAGGGTCTTAATCTGTAGCAATCTTTTTTTACAACTTAGAAATAGGCTTGGGCAAATGTGTTATTGGTGTTAATGATATTTTGAAGTGAGGAAAATTTGTCAGCCTTTCTAAGTGAAATGCTCAGCTTAACCATTTGAGAGCTTGACAGGTTTGCTACATTTGTTTGCAGAAAGGATGGCCTTAGTTCCTTTGGAAAATAATGTCCATTTGAATAAACAGCAATGGTAATAGCTGAATAAATCTTTAACAAATTGCAATGACCTGTATTACCACAGGCTTAACTAAGCAAGAAGTTTTGACAAGAAGGGCATTATCATCTAATTAGACTTTCTTTAGAAAGTGGGGGAAAAGCCAATCTCTGATCTACCTAAATATAGCAATGGAATGGCAGGACAAAAATGCAGTGCATTTAAAATAGCACCTGGATCCCTGCTTCCCTTCTATATGCTGTTTCAATTGTAATATGGAAGACATCTGGGAAATATAATGAGCGCGCTATAGTTTTTTCCTCTAAGCAGATCTAGCTAAATAGAGAAGATAATTCTATGCCAGCTATTTTACAGCATTCCTAAAGATTCTTTTAATGATTAGTCAATATCAATGTTATATATTATCTGTGTGTTGGATAAGTGCTCCAGATAAACGTCTATATTTTCATTTCCAAACAGGTGTCAAGATATAACTGATATGAAAATTGTTCTTGTGGACACCTGGTTTGCTAAAACACTTAATCTGACAAAACACCTCTGGTTCAGGTTAGTGATGTGTAGCTCATGTGCTCTGATCTTATTATGATCAACTGTGTTGAATTATAAAGAGCTGTACCCATTTTCAATACATACAAACCAGCATAAAACTAGGAACCCTACATATGATAATCACATAGGGTACGTCTACTGAAATTGCTAATGAAGCAGGGATTTAAATATCGTGTGCTTCATTAGCATGATCTCACCGGTGTGTTACTCCACTCAACAGTTGTTTCGAAAGTGAAAAGTGTGCACCAGGATGCATTCGTTCGAACCAAACCCCTTGGTTTGAACTAACGTTACTCCTAATTTTTTGGTTTGGTTTGAACTAACACGTACCAGCGCGCACTTTCATTTTCGAAACAGCTGCTCAGCGGCGTAACGCGCCGACGAGCTCATGCTAATGAATTGCAGGATATTTAAATCCCCACTTCATTAGTAATTTCCGTTGCCTACATTTGCATCCCTAGTTTGAACTAGGGAGCAAGTGTAGATGTACCCATATATACATGCTATAGCTAGTGAACAATGGATTTTTTTTTTAATTTGGTATCTACTACTTTTCCTCCACTGGGTGCTTGTAAACAGAACATATCACTGTTTGATTTTCATAATCTACTTGAATATCTTAAGTAATCTGGCAAATAAGTTTGATTGGTTTAAAACCTCTATAGCTGTGTTTTATTTCATAGAGGAAAAGTCTTTGGATCATAATTATCTGACAGAATTTACAAAGATTCATTACTCTTGCTCTTTGTGGATGAACTATTAGATTTGGAAATACATTCTCCACAATTCAAGTGGTGTGAGTGTATGTGAGACACAGAGAGAGAGAGAGAGAGAGAGATTCAAATAGCGCGTGTGAATTAATACATATATGTATATGTTGTGTATAGATAATGTTACAGACAAATGTTTAAATAATGTTATTAAGGATGCAAATTCAAGCATTCAAAGATAGGAAATGCCACAGTCAAGGTTGTCTGCCCAATAAAGTTGCCAGCCCTACAGGATTGTCCCGGAGTCTCCAAGAATTAAAGATTAATCTTTAATTAAATATTATGTCATATGATGAAACCTCCAGGAATACATCCAACCAAACTTGGCAACCCTACTGCCCAACCTTAATTCCATCCACTTAGGCACATACGTTATGATACAGTTTTTAATTACATTATCACATATAATTATTTTTCCACAGGACCTCTGCCTCATTCAGTGCACCAGATGGACCTGCTCAGGGGAGGAATCAGGGATATGTGGTAAAGGAAGCTATTGTCTGTAGGACTGCTGCCTCATAATTATTTTGCATGTGGTTTCCTAAGGCTTAAAAAAACCTGAAAACAAAATAGTAATTCTATTGTATGGTAATATACTGACATCTACCTGTTTCATCAGCAGGGCTGGAACCTTTAGACACTGTGCAGACCTCTGCAATTTCATCTTATAAAGTAGCTGACAGCAATAGTGGGTTGTTACTACTACCATAGACTACTAGCCTATGTCCACACAGCAGCATTATTTCAGAATAACTGACATTATTCCAAAATAACATTCCATGTCTACACTACAAGAAGTTATTTCAACATAATGTAAAAATAATGTTGAGCTGAAGGACTTCTTTTTCTGACTCCTGTTACCCTCATTTTATTATGCGTAAGGGAAGTTGGAGGAAGAGTGCTCTAACTCGTACTTCCTGCTAGGTAGACAGTGCCAAAAGCCGAAATAAGCTATTTTTACTCAAGCGATGCAATTGACATAGCTCAAGTTGGGTGTGTCTAGACTACATGGGTTTTTTTGAAAAAAAGGACCTTTTTCCGAAAAAACTTCACCTGCCTCTAGACTGCTGCCACGTTCTTTTGAAATTAAATAGAAAGAATGCAGCAGTATTTTTGACTGCAGTAAACCTCATTTTACGAGGAAGAATGCCTTTTTCCAAAAGTGCTCTTTCGAAAAAAGGCATTCTTGAATGAAAACAGGGCTTTTTCGAAAGAGAGCATCCAGACTACCTGGGTGCTCTCTTTCGAAAAAGCGGATCACTTTGTTGAAAGAAGTGGTTGTAGTCTAGACGCTCTCTTTTGAAAGAGGCTTGTAGTCTAGACATAGCCGTTGTGTAGCTTATTTTGGCTTTAGCCCTTCTGTGTAGACATGCCCCTATAGAGGGGGAAGAGAACCACACTTTCCCAGTGGGTTTCACAGATATTTGCTGGCATCTGCGTAAAGGTGAGACTAATGAATTTTGGTTTGCACTCCAGACTCTGAAAGGGAGCATGTGTAGTAGGTACAGCTTAACCCTTTCTGCTCTGTCCTTCCAACCTGTCCCTGTCCATTCTCTTCCTTTCTCTGGCTTTGTGTTTTAGTCTTGTTCTCCTTATCCACTGAGTCCAAATCTCAATTAATCAGGATTCTCCTCCCGGTCTCCTTGCTCAGCCAATCCTGTCTATTCTTCCAGGCTCACCTTCCCAGTTTCCCCTCCTCCCCCTCATAGTTTCTTCCCTACCTTCCGTCACCCACCCATTCCTAGTTTCAGTCTCCTTGTTCAGCCAGTGCCAGTTTTCTCCTTGCTCCTCGTGTGATCTATCTCATAATGGTGTGGTGTAAAGTGAGATGGTAGAATGTTTTTTTGGAATGGGTTTGGGAAACCACAATACTCACAAGTGGCATTGTGTGTGTGTGTTTTCCCTATTCTCTTCATTCTCAACTATAGGTGAGCTATTTTTGATGATGTTAAGACAAGAATAAGAGTTGAAATATTTCAGCTCAGAAGATGAATGTTTGATTTAAGTTATAAATAAAAAGGGCCCTTGAAATGAAGACTTTCAGGCAAACTTAATTATAGCTATTGCTTCACACTCCAGCTATTAGGCAACCCTGCATGTAGCATGTGAAATGGTGCTGTTTTAATGGCCCTTTATGTTTATTTTCTCATTTTGTACATAGTTCTGTATAAGCAAAAAACTTGTCAACATGTGCAAATGTTATAATTTCAGTTCTTTTTCACTTACCCAATGTATAGGATGAGGATACGGAAAACGAAAAGAAGAGCACTCAAGTTAAAAATGGAAACATCCAGAAGAAGCAAAAGCATTTTAGGATATAGGCCAGGAACCCATCTGAACAACAAGGCAAGTGTTCAGAGCACAAAAATATCCCCCCTCAACTTAGGAATATATAGATAAAACATAGACACAGGGAGAAAGATTCATTTACAGAGCCCAGCATGAAAGTGAAATGTATATCCTTAGATGGGGATATCCATGGATATTAATCGGTATCCATGGAGCTGTAGGGTGCTACCAGGAACTGCAGAGGTGAAAGCAGCAGACTGTTGGGCCTTCTCTCCCAGGAGCTAGCACTTTGTACCGCCAGCTCCTCTAACATGGCAGTACCTCCATTGAGGTGGCAGGAGGCTCATTTGCAGCTGTCCCTGATGGCACTAGTGCAGTGGGAAGGGCAGGGATAGTACTGCTCTGCTGGAGGAGCTGCTGGTGCAGAGCACTGGCTCCTGGAAGTAGCAGCATAACAGACTGCTGCTTTCACTGCTGTGGTTCCTGGTATAACCCTGCAGCTCCATGAATACCAATTTATAACCATGGATATAAATTTATATCCATGGATATCCTCATCTACAGATAATTTTGTATCCATGTGGGGCTCTATTATTTTTTATGCTGCAGAACTTAGAAAACCACTTATTCTATTCTGTTCAGCATTGTTGGTATAAATCCACTACTGTTAATGCTGCTACATGAATCAATTTGTAAAACAAACCACTCTGCATGCCAGTCAGGACCATTTTCTCACTGTAGGTGTATTGATCTACAAGACTGGCACATAGACCAATTCGTTTCAGTATCGGCCACTGCATATTGTGCGTGTAGGTAAAAATAGGCTGAGGTCTTCTAAGCAGTTATAGGGATTTAGGCACATACCTTCTGTTCATTTTAATGTAAGATTTTTCTAAACCATCTAGAATGCTTTAAGAACCTCAGGCTTTGTGAGGGTTCTGGAGTCTGATAACTGCATTGTATGTGAACAACATGCTTCATAAATGTTATTTCAGCTTCAAGTGGCTAAATTAATCCTGCAGTGGTTAAGTATTTTTTTCTAAAATTATTTCTATTTTTGAAAAATGAGTAGTGTTGTTAATAAATGCAGTGGTTGGAAAAGGTGTCAAATAGACAGCCCAGAAAATAGAAGACAGTAATTTATCCACAGAGTAGATAAAACTCAGGTTTCAGTAAGTCAATAATCTCCATTCTGTTTTCTACTGAGTAGATGTTGCTCATGTACTAGCCAGAAATAGGGGAATTTCTTCTGGAAATTTTTAACAAAAATGAAGAAAATCAAAGTTTCCATAGAAGAGTATGATTTTTTTTTGGTGTGAAAATTCAAAATATTTCAAAAACAGATATATTTCCATTCAGGAATGCTGATATGGTGTCTTATGGGAGTTGTAATCATGTGTCTTATGCTTCCATTCTCCTCCATAGGCCAGGCTCAGTGGTCAGATTTCATCTTCTGTGATGCACATGATTCTCCTGAGAGTGCAGGGAGACAGTTGCATTATAGCAGTCACTGGCCTTGGTTCACCATAAATGTTGCAGTTTAACTGGGTAGCCTGGCCTATAAAGGAGAATGGGGATCTGAGGAAACTGAACTGCAGCTCCCAGAAGTCACTTTGTCAGAACATTTGAACCTTAATATTTTGTTTTTCAGGCATTTAATTTTTAGACCAAAAAGTTGATTTTTTTCAGCAGAAAGAAGAAACATTTCATGAAAAAAAAACATGTTCAGATAAAATTCCAATTCTCCATCAAAAATGCTTTTGAAAGAAAAATTTCAACCCATCCTAGCATTCATTCACATCACCGGTGCTAAGCCACCATAAAAAGGCAGCAATTTTTAGTCATCATCAGCCTTGCAGGCTTTGAGAATGACATACAGGCAGTGAAATATATTACCAGTTCCCCAATCAGCCCAATCATCTTTAAGAAAGTGTGGTAATTAATTAGATGTTTGATTGTACTCATGCAGCTGAGAATTCCGATGTTCTTTGGAGATCAAGGTGTATTTTTACTTTTACACCCAATTTTTACTATTCTCCATAGGTAAGGAATTGTGATTCCATTCTTACTAATTATTATTTTTCTAAACAAAAAGTGATTTTTGATTACAACATTTAATATATACTAGGATGCCAAAAGTTAAGAATGTGCAGAAAGGTGTGATGTCTACAAATAGAGCCAACCTTCAATGGGTTAGTGACTAAAATGGCCAAGGTAAACAAGACATTGTTGGGGTTAACTTAGCTCCCCCCTCATATGTGTGTATTTATATATGTCAGCAGAACTAAGTTAACCTTAACTGTGTCATGTTTAACTTGGCCATTTTAACATGTTTAAATGGCTAAGTCTTTTTTTAACTTGGCCCTATTTGTAGTTGTTACACCTTTCAATTCCTGGCGTTTCTTGTCTGTCTTGTTTTTAAATACATATTTGAATAGTTTTGTTCATATTTAATTTCTTTGATTTTTACTGTAGCAAATATTACAGAAAATATTTCTTAACACTACAAAGACACATTCTAATGAGACTATTTCTTAACTTCTTAATACCAATACCTTACACTTAAGATTGTTTCATTAAAATAAAGACACTGCCTTTTATACAAGTTTAAATTTTACTGCAGATATGCAAATGAGTTGCAATTTTCAGACAAAAAATGGGTTAAGCTGTTGTGTTAAGCTTTTTTCCCAATTTTCTTTTCATTATTTAGTTTGTTAAAAAGGGGGGTTAAAATCAGCAATTTCTGACTGCAAACCTCTGAAATTTTGAGAAGATAATGTGTGTCTACATATTGAAGTTGTAGTATTACAAATGTGCATTAGCTAGCATTTGGTTTTGTGACAGTTATATACATTCATGTGTCCATGACTTGTAAGTGCTATCATTTCTGGTTAATGGAGGGTTGTTACAAGTATTGTAGTTTTACTAGCTTTATGTGCAATGTCATCTGTATAATTTGTGAGACATGGAATCTTTGTGGACCTGATACAGTTTCCATAAAATTCAGTGGAAAGACCCCCATTGACTTAATTGGATCAAGCCTTTAATGAAGAGAGTGGGAATTATGTTTACTATGACATATGTCTAGTCAGGGATTATGGTGTGGCGATAGTTCAGTTGCAAACTTAAGTACAAGAATGAGTTTCCATAATAAAACTGATTTCTGCTCCCATGCTAAGCTCTACAGAAGTGTACTGGACTCATAGTCGGTAGGTTTTATTATCCTATATGTGATATGGGATTTGTATTCTCATACCAATTCCCACCAACGGTGCATGTTCCAAAATCCACTACAGCTGTCACTAATTGATGACTTTTACTGGCAATCTCTGATGGAGTCACACTATCCATTTGGACACATGTTTTGCAAATCTCCAAACAGCCTAGTACTGTACAGTAAAAGTAATGTTATCATGGTGCTCACAAAATGTCATATACAGGCAGTCCCCGGGTTACATGGATCCGACTTACATCGGATCCCTACTTACAAATGGGGTTAGGCAACCCCATACTAGCTGCTTCCCCCCAGCAGACCAGGGAGACGCGAAGCTAGCGCCCCCCCCCCCCCCCCACCCAGCAGACCAGGGAGATGTGGAGCAGCTTTTCTCAGCAGACACCTCAGCTTGAGAATAAAGGACTGAGGGAAGTGAAGTGTGGGAGAATAAAACTGAGCTCTGGAGAAATGTTTGGCTAGTGTTTCCCCTACAATATGTACCAATTCCGACTTACATACAAATTCAACTTAAGAACAAACCTACAGTCCCTATCTTGTACGTAACCCGGGGACTGCCTGTATCCAGTGATTTTCATCATCTCTCCTTCCCTACAACATCCTAAGACCAGACAATGTCACTGCAGTGAGGGAAACTGCCTCTACTTATACCACCTCTCAGAGTATGTTCCCTTTCCAGTGCAGTGTATGTTGGGTATTTTCCTCTTCAGGCTGGTGACTGAAATAGGCAGAGTCTAACAAGACTATTGACTATGAAGTGTGTTGTTTGTCATTTTTTTCTGTCTTGGACCTCAACTATAACCAGTTTGCACACTGTGAATTTCTATTTATTCTTTTAATTGGCATTTTTAATCTTCTCCACTCCAGGTTTTGGCAATTTCTGGGATTTTGAAGTACTTTTGCCACAGCTCAGTAAGGGTACACAACAGCGTGATTTCGGAATAACTGTTGTTATTTTGAAATAACAAAGACACGTCTACACAGAAAGCCATTATTTCAAAATAATGTTGAGATGCAGGACTGTTTACCCTGACTCCTATAACCTTCATTTCATGAAGAGTAAGGAAAGGTAAAGGAAGAGTGCTCTTCCTTCGACTTCCTGCTATGTAGACAGTGCCAAAAAGCAAATAAAGCTATTTTGACTTCAGCTACGCAGTTGATGTAGCTGAAGTTGCATATCTTAATTCGACTTTTGACCTGCTATATAGATGTACCATAACACATTCTTCTTTATTTTCTGGTGATATAATGTGCTATTCAATTATTTCCCCTCTCCCCTCCCTTTTATCATTGGCTGTTATATTTTCTATGTGGTTGTGGGCGATCCCTTTAAATACAGCATTGTTTGCCTGAGTCAGTGGACTTCTCATAATACAGTTCTTTTGATTTAATTTTTCTTTCACCTGTCCTTTTGATTTAATTTTTTCCAAGGTTTCCCTTACTGGTTTCATTTGTTCTGGTTTCCTAATGATCTATTGCTAAAGCTTTCTTTCCTAGTTGTGATAGCTGCCTGAATCTAAACAGAAACCAACTGTATACTCATGGTTGCTTTTCATACCCTCTGTGATGCTGTTTGTAGATATCCCCTGTATAGTCAACCTATTAATTTCTTTCTTGTCCTCATATGGTTCTGAATGTCCATTGGGAGGTTCCAATCCAATTTTTTACATGTGTGTGTAGTTCTTTCATCAGATATAATGCACTTTTGTTCACTAAGCCGTTTGCAATAGAAATCATGACATAGATAAGTGTAGGAGCATTAGAACTTTGTAAGCAGCAGGCAAATTTTCTCCAACCTACCTATTTTGTTGGCAACACGGAAAATGCCAGAATTCTGAGTATAGCACAACAGCTACTGCCTTTTCTTTTTGATACATGTTTGATAATAAGAATGTCCAAGTAGGAAGGTTCATCATTTTTCACTCTATCTTATATTGTTTAATTACATTAACATCTGGGAGGCAAGATGGGCTGATAGTTAAAGCAAAAAACAAAGATCCAGGATTTTGCATGAATTTTAATGGTGCAGAATCAGGTCTACTGTGTGATAGTAGGTATGTGTATACCTTCTTTCAAGAAGGGAAATTATAACATAGAAAAGTTAAACTTAAAGGGAGTTTTACCATTGATGTCAATGGGAACAAGATGGGCCACTGTGAGACTTTTTTAATGAAGTACTGTGAACTCTTTAATAAAAGTGCATAATATCATTATAAATACATAGCTTCAGTGCATTACAAAATTGCAAGACTGATTCAAGATTCTTGAAAATAAAGAATGATAGATTTTCCTTAAGGATCTCCCCCATGGTTTTGACTAGATGAGTTTCTAATGAGCAGGTCTTTTATTTCTGGGATATTCTGTCTCTTGGTTCAAGTCCTAGAGGCAAATTTTGCCCTTAATGCATATTTGCAGTTCCCATTGGCCTGGAAGCTGCAGGCACTTCTTATAAACTATCACATGGCCCCTATTATTGCTGTGATCATATTTAGCTTGTCCAAAATGACCATGCTGCTCCATTTAAAAATCTTGTAATTTTTAATCTTTACTGAGATATTACTGCGGTTTTTCTGTCTTTTCTAACATCATATTGTAATATTGATTTTTGTTGTTGTTAAATGGAACTACATTGGTAATTTTGGCTTGCAGTTTCTTGTTTTTGCTCTCTTTTGTGTACTTTTGAGTGGCATAGAACATTCAATACAGTGCATTGTAGTTGACTTCCTTGATATGACCTGCAAGTTTTTTCTATCTAAATTAATTTAATTTTATCTAATTTTTTTGTGTGTGCAGCTTCCTATCACTGCCATGGTATTTAGACTCTAAATTAAAACCCTTTTCTGAGCCTTGTAGTGATGCTAACTTCCTATTTGAGTGAGTGACCTTTTCATTGTTATTCTTTCTTTTATAAACTGCTTTTTCTAAATATTGATTTTGTTCTAAACATTAGTGACCACCTGCTAGTTCACATTAGAAAAGAGAATAATTGTTATATCCACACACACGTACACACAGTCACATGCACCTGTAGTGGACAATTGCTTCAGCAATTTAATTTTAGTCAAGAGTCTTCGCTATAGGCCAGATCCTGGAATCTGGCTGACTTGCACAGGGACTCAGTCATGGAGATTGTGTATGTGTTTCAGAAGTGTACCTTTGCACTCTCTGAGTCTGGGGAACACTGATGTGTGGGGCTAGTTTCCTATGATAGGTTAAAATGGACTTTGGGCTGCTTACATTTACACTGGCTGCCAAAGGCCTGAAACTAAAGCTAAGAATCCAGTGTAGGTGTGACCTGTTCATATTGACTACATAGACAGAAAATGGGGTTGACATAGGAGCTTTTACACTAGCTCTATGCCATCTGAGTATTCCTCTGTCACTGCAGAGCTCCCTAAGGAGACAGATCAGTCAGCTGTCTGACCAGAAAATTGCCAATGATGCAGCTCAAAATGATCACTCTATACTGATTCCCCATAGATCTTCCTCCAGTCTCGTTATTGGGCAACTTTTTCAAAAGTGCCCAAGGGTACGTCTACACTACAACGTTAATTCGAACTAACTTAGTTCGAATTAGTTAATTCGAACTAAGCTAATTCGAACTAACGGATCCAGACTAAAAAACTAGTTCGAATTAGCGTTTTGCTAATTCGAACTAGCATGTCCACATTAAGTGGAACCTGAACCAGGCTTAAGGATGGCTGGAAGCAGTGCTGGCAGGGCATCAGAGGAGGACTTAGAGCGTGGAGATGCTGTCTCAGGCTAGCCGAGGGCTGTGCTTAAAGGGTCCCGACCCCCACCCCGGACAGACAGTTCTCAGGGGTGCCCCACTTGCAAAGCAGTCCTGGCTTGGATTGCCTGGAGTACCCACACTGGGCACATCACAACACTCGGCCATCAGACCGGCTGCACTTGCCGCAGGCTGCCATCTGGGGAGAGGGGGTAATTGGGGGGCTGCAGGAGAGCTTCCACCCCCAGAAGCCCGCAGAGCCAGCCCAGTCCTCCCCATCGGGGGCACGTACCCCATTCCTCCCTCACCTCCTTCCACTTACCCTTCCCTAGCCCCTCTTCTTGATGTACAAAATAAAGGACAATTGTGTTCAAAAATGGAATCTGTCTTTATTGAACAAAACTGGGGGAGACTGGGAAAAGGAGGTGGGAGAGGGGAAGAGAGAGGATGGGAGAGGGGAGGGCAACTAAAATGATCAGGGGTTGGGAACAGGTCCCATATGAAGAGAGGCTAAAGAGACTGGGACTTTTCAGCTTAGAAAAGAGGAGACGGAGGGGGGACAGGATAGAGGTCTCTAAAAGGAGGAGTTGGGTGGAGAGGGTGCATACAGAAAAGTTCTTCATTAGTTCCCATAAAGAAGGACTAGAGGACACCAAAGGAAAGGAATGGGTAGCAGGCTTCAAACTAGTAACAGAAAGTTGTTCTTTACAAAGCAAAGAGTCAACCTGTAGAACTCCTTGCTGCAGGAGGCTGTGAAGGCTAGAACTAGAACAGAGTTTAAAGAGAAGTGAGATCAAGTCATGGAGGTTGGGTCCATGGAGTGGTATTAGCCAGGGGATAGGAGTGGTGTCCCTGCCCAAGGTTTGTGGAAGGCTGGAGAGGGATGGCACGAGACAAATGGCTTGGTCACTGTCTTTGGTCCATCCCCTCCAGGGTCCCTAGGGTTGGCCGCTGTCGGCAGACAGGCTACTGGGCTAGATGGACCTTTGGTCTGACCCAGTATGGTCATTGTAAGCTCAGGGCTCAGGGTCGGGGGGCTCAGTGGACCCCCTTGATTTTCATGCACACCTGCTCCTGGGTGGCCAGGCTGGCAGCTCTCCTGCCCTAGCTGGCCACTTTCCTGTGCCTAGTGCGCAGATCGTGGACGAGGTCCACAATGTCTGCACTAGCCCAGGCGGGTGCCCGCCTCTTGCGGTCCCGGGCAAGTGCCCGGGAGCCGCCAGCCTGGTCCCGGGAAGAGGGGAAGGGCTGGGGGGCATCAGGTGGGTGGCTCGATCTGTGCCAGGTGCTGGGTCTGCTGTCTGGGTGCTGGCAGGCTTGCACCTGGCACGGGCACCGTAGCCAGCCCGTGCCCCTTTAAGGGGTCTGGGGCTGGGAGGGGGGCAGAAGAGTTTCCCTGGTGTTGGCCAGAGTGGCCACCAGGGAAACCTGGGGAGGGCTAGCCTCCCACTAGTTCGAATTAAGGGGCTACATACCCCTTAATTCGAACTAGCTAGTTCGAACTAGGCTTAATCCTCGTAAAATGAGGTTTTCCTAGTTCGAACTAAGCGCTCCGTTAGTTCAAATTAAATTTGAACTAACGGAGCGCTAGTGTAGCAGCTATGAAAGTTAGTTCAAACTAACGTCCGTTAGTTCGAACTAACTTTGTAGTGTAGACATACCCCAAGTGACTTAGGAATCTCAGTTCCATCAACTTGATGTTTTTAACCTATGATTTGAGGACTTCTGTAACTCAGCCAGAGGTTAAGGCTGTATTTCAGAAGTGGGTGAGGTTTGGTGACCTGCAATGTGCAGGAGGTCACAGTAGATGACCCATAATGACCATCCTGGTTCCTTCTGTCTCTAGTAATGAAGATGCACTAAAAGTGTGTTTATGACAAAGGACACTCTAAAAGTGGCAAATTTAGCATAATCTCCTATTCATACAGTGTCTTTTCTAGTTAGTAAAGTTACTTGCCACAAGCGTGTCACTGGAAGTACCACAGTCGGTGTTAAACCCTTGTCAAACACACGGCTTTCAGAGACACATTGTGGCCACAAGACCAAATAGATAGAAATGGGACATCAACAACGTTAAGTTCAAAATTAGGTAAAGGTTCTAACAATCAGAGGAGAAGCCTTGGAAGGAGAGCAGTGGGGACAAAAATAAAAAACAAAAACAAAACCCCTAGCTGCTTTCAAGACTAAGCTTCATATGTTTATCGAGAATATGGGATGATGGGACTGTACATAATGGCATGTGGCCCATCAGCAACAGCCAGTAGCAAAATTCCCCAATGGCTTGAGATGGGACTTTTAATGGAGGACTGGCTGTAAGGTTTCATCTACACAGCAGGGCTTAACTTGAAATAAGCTGTGCAAATTGAGCTACATCAATTGTGTAGTTTATTTCAAAATAGCTTATTTTGAAATTGGGGGCATCTACACAGCACTTATTTTGAAATAGAGTACTCTTCTTCTGATTTCCCTTACTCCTTATACAAAGAGGGGATTACGAGGGTTGGAGTAAGAAGATCTCCAGCTTGACAGTATTTCGACATTATTTCGAAATAAAATTGCTGTGTAGACATACCCTGGGGCTGTGTCCAGACTCAGGGTTTTTTTTCGAAAAAAGTAGCCTTTTTTCGAAAAAACTTCACCTGCGTCTAGACTGCAGCCGCGTTCTTTCGAAATTAAATCGAAAGAATGCGGCTTTTCTTTCGATGGCAGTAAACATAATTTCACGAGGAAGAACACCTTTTTTCGAAAGTGCTCTTTCGAAAAAAGGTGTTCCTGACTGCAAACAGGGCGTTTTCGAAAGAGAGCATCCAGACTGCCTGGGTGCTTTCTTTCGAAAAAGTGGCTTGCTTTTTCGAACGTTCCGCTTGCAGTCTAGATGCTCTTTTTCGAAAGAGGCTTGCAGTCTAGACATGGCCTAAGTTACTACAAAAAATTCTATCCCAAGTATCTGCCTTGTGGGTCTTACCCACCTCCTTAGGGTCTAACTGATATTTGGGGTAGGAAAGAAATGGGGGTTTTCATCTTCCTCTTCAAGCTGGATCACAGGTCTCTTGGGCTACGTCTACACTGGCCCCTCTTCCAGAAGGGGCATGTAAATTTCACGAGTCGTCGTAGGGAAATCCGCGGGGGATTTAAATATCCCCCGCGGCATTTAAATAAAAATGTCCGCCGCTTTTTTCCGGCTTTTAAAAAAGCCGGAAAAGAGCATCTAGACTGGCCCCGATCCTCCGGAAAAAGCGCCCTTTTCCGGAGGCTCTTATTCCTACTTCAAAGTAGGATTTGAATTTGAATCGTGAAATGAGGTGTACCGGTAGTTCGGATTAGGCACCCTAGTCCGAACTACCAAGTTCGAGCCCCGTGTAGCCGCGCTGCACGGGGTTCGAAGCAGCGGGGATTTAAAAATGGCGGCTCCCCGCTTATGCAAATGAAGCCCGGGAAATTCAAATCCCGGGCTTCATTTGCAAGTGCGGTATGCCTACATTACCCCGCTAGTTCGAACTAGCGGGGTAGTGTAGACATACCCTAAGAGACTTTAGTGCTATATCCTCTTGCCCAAGGTATGAGCACCAACTGATGTGCAGTCCTAATGGGAAAATCAGGCCACTGGTGTAGTCACCTGAATAAGAATTTCAGATTCTGTCTTTAGGCACAGGCTTTTGTGTACTGCTGTGATTCTCTCCAAAGAAGCTGTAAGCCTCATTTCCAGTATGCCCCAAGTCATTAGTGCTCTGAAAAGGTTGCCATTTTCATAGGGAAAATATTCCATCTAGAGAAAAAAAAATGCCTTTCATTTTTCTAGAAAACAGTTGAGGCAAAAACAACAAAATGCGTTTTTGCTTGGCACTCAACTGTTAAAATCACAATTTATTGGCTGCTTTTGTTTCCTTACTACTTAGCACAAAGCTACTTGCAGTGACAGACAAAAAATAGTGTCCATGCTCCTGCCTGACTTAGCTGTAGCACCAAGAAAACAGAACATGACTCTGAAAACATAGCAATATCTCTCCCTTAACACCCACCAGGAGCACTACTTCCTTCCCATCACCCTCTCTCACCTTTCCCATTGCCTCCACAACAACCATACCAACCTTTGACAGGCGGCGCTGTATGCAGGATGTCTGGCATCTCCCATCAGACCATAGTCATCACCCTCATCTCTTTTTGTGAACAGAACTGTAGGAGAAAGTGATTCACAAACTATGCATTTGTTGTCAATTTTATTATGCTTGAAGGCAGGCAGTAATTTCAGTTTTCACTGCCATTAGATAATAATAGTAATTAATTAGTAGAGATCTAGAGGTGAACTAACATGGAAAATGTAAATTAAGAAAAGCCACTAATATTTCAGTTTTCTGCCACAATTGAGGGTTTACGTCTGTTAGTCTCTCTGGAATGAATTGTTGCTCTTAACAGCAACTTTATATTGCTCTCCGCACTATCTGTGAAATATTTGCTGCAAAAAGAGGTGCTGCACCAAAAACAGTCAGAAAAGGGCCAGGAAATGAAAGGAAAAGCTACTAAGAGTTGTGCTTGTTCTAACATTAATGACCTTTATGATCCCTCAGATCACCCCTTTCATCAATATCCCATAGTGCTTGCTGTTAATATTTGTTATCAGTGGTAGAAAGAGTTGAATTCTCTTTCACAGGGAAGTGTTGACAAAATCAGACCTACATTCATGTTATAACTTCCCTCTCAGATAGGACAAGCTTTTTGTCCATCATTTTACAACTTCATCTATGAGGCAATATTGGACACAGTCAAAGGAAACAACAGGACATGTACAGAGCTTTCAATTCGAGGTCATTCTGAACCCAGTAACTGCTAAAAAAGAAAAACAGATAAATAGAATTGTGTCTTATCCTGAGTCATTTTAACTATGAATTGTTTGCAGCTGTCAGTCATGTAGTTCACTGAGGTTCCTTTCCATTGAACAAACATACTATACTAGGTTTCCTTTTTGTTTTAAATAACCTTGCAGGAGATCTGAAGGCCCAATACAAAAATGTTTCTATTTACTTAGCCTATTTATAGAACTTCAAATAGCATTGGAAGTTAGTAAAAAAAATAATTGAAGCTATCAAGCAACAGGCACTGAAACTCAGTGTATGAAATGTCTTTCCCCACTGAATCAATTAATACCCAAAGTGATTTGGATTTACAGGATGACCAGACTTATTTCCACATTTTCCAATGCCACCCAACAGAATTCAGAGTTGTGTGGTTTGCATGGGTTCTTTAATAATTCATACTGAGTCCTGCATGCCAGAGTAAAATTAAAGCTAATATCCCTGACTGAAGCATTCAAAGACACCTGAAGCCATTCAGCACCCAATTTTCAATGGAACTCAGTGAGTTAGGCACACAACACTCATAGGCTTTGAAAACCCAAAAACAAACCAACAAACAGCATTCCTCTCAACCTGTGCCAGTCAAAATGTGGGATGCAGGCATGTAAGTGACACTTTCAGTGTATGACTTTTTACTTCTTAGTTTAAGAATTTCCAACAATAAGGGTGAAAAGCCATCAAATTTATATGGATAGTAGGAAACTTTGGAACTAAAATGAGCGACATTTGCAAACTGCAGGCAAATGACACTGTGTATAGTTGCTTATAACCAGCACAGGAGCCAGGGAGATTACAGATCCACCTTGGATTATTCAAGGCCCCTCAACCCCAAGGCTGATGTCATGACAAGATCCAAGGAGACAAGGGGGTAGGAAGTGGAGAGAGAGATTTCATTTTGACTTGGACAATGTGCATTGTTCATATTCCTGGCTCTTCAGAGGCAGCATTATTTTTGTGATGTTTAAGTAAATCTAGGTCCAGTACAGCTTCAGATCATGCTTTTCAGAAGAATGTGGGATAAGAACATGGGAGCCTCCATAACCAGACTTACCCATGGGTAGGAAAGAAATTTGATGGGGGAAATAAGAGCAAAAGCTAAGGCAAGTAGAGCAATTTTATACCTGGCCATATTTATTACTGTTAAACTTCAATCGGTTGCTTTGCTTAGGAACATATAAGAATTTATTATTTACATTTTATTGTAGTGCGCCTATATTCCAGATCTAAAGTTATGGCTTTGTATGTTTAAGAACTACTGGTAACAACAAAGCCAGATTTGCACAGGCTTCAAAACAGCAACCTAAAATGAACACAGGATTTGGTGTAGCTTAGTCTGGGCTTGAATTCTAAGGGGCAAAAGGATAGAATAAAGATTAGCCAGATCAGAGCTTTGAATCACAGCTCATGCATTAAATAGCTTTAATTCTAAAATAGTGGAAGGCTCTTGTAAGCGATCTGTTTCAAGTACAAACTCTTTCCCATCTCTGACCACTGCAACTGGGCCTCCCACGTTCTTCAAAAGAGCTTGCAAATGAAAATCCTTAGGATGCCCCATAAATACAATTATTTAGTACTGAACATATCAATGAAACATGCATTCTAAGGGAGCACCACACACACGTGTTCATTTAAAGAATTTGCACATTTTATTTTTGCAGGTATCCATCAAGTGGTTTTAATTGTGGAAAAGAGACTTTTTCTCCATTGAGATCTATTTATGGGATCACACAGATTTAGAAAGACTGTATTTAAATGAAATTAGTACTAGTTGAAGTTCAGAAAAATCAGTTATTGCATCAAAGGAAACTGATGGTTTAATTTTCAAGGTGAATATTATCTAAAAGTGAAATGCTGGATAAGTCAATATTTTCTACTATAAGAATCATTTAGTTCTATTTTCTTTAGAAACTAGCTTCCAGGCCTGCTCTGAATTTAGTCCTTAATGAAATCTTAAAATAACAAGGCATAAATTGTATTGTAAATATTATAAAACATGATTAAAACAGTTTCTTAAACTTCAGTGCTATACAGCTGTTTCATATTTGGCTACATTGTATTAATAATTTTCAATTATAAAATAAATATAATATTCTTATGTGGGCTGCACATATTCTGAACTAAAATAGGAGACTAATGAAAACTTACCCACATGTCCTTGTAACTATGATCTTTTCTGTTTTGTGCTCCCTCTCTCCCCCTTTCTGGCATCTGAAATGAGTTCTGGGAAGCTAACATAGGCTGAGACATTTTGTTCACCATAGGTTACAAAAAAGAAAAAAAGAAAAGAAAAAGATCCATGGCAGTAGAGTATGCGATGGGGAAGGAATATTTCACTGAGATGTGGGACATTAAATATATATATATAAATAAAACGTGTGACCAGTTACACCAAAGAGAGATTGGGCTTGTAACTTTGCCTGGCAGCTCTGCTTTCCTGTATTTTTTGCAAGGTAGCTAATGCGCAGGTACCTGTTCCGATACTATAAACAGGTACCTGTTCCGATACTATAAAAAACCACAGACACAGAAATCTGCCTTATGTACTAATAACACTCCAATCAGACCCTCTTCTTCAGAGTTGAGGATGATGTGTGATGTTTCACAACCCCATCAATAATGTTTACTTTCTCTTAGAGAATCCCAAACTAAGGCAGTTAAATTAGCTCATTAGTTGTTCAAATACATGTACACTAGCTTCCTTTTCTATTTTTCACCTAGTCCCATGCATTGCTCATTTACATTAGTGAACACTTACTCATGCAAGTAGACCCAGCAAAGACAAAAAATTCCTGGCCAATTCCACTACCATTTTTGTACAAGCATTGAACAATTGGGTTCTTCTTCTCTAACAGAGACAAACTTAACAAGGAGTGTCTCCCACATGTTAAATTAAAGATGACTGTCCTATTATTTTTAGGACTCAGAGTGACTGAACTCTGATAGAATTGGGGACTGAAACCGGTGGACCAAATTCTGTTGTCACTTCTGTTGGTGTGATTCTATTGAACACTCTAGATTCACTCCACTGAAACAGAGAGCAGGTGACATCCCAATGGGTATCATTTTGAGGCTCTCTTTTTGGATATAAGGGCCACTGGAATTTCAAAAGTCAAGTTGAAGAGTGAGTCAGAGGGTTAAAGAGCAATGAGGTCTCTAGCTTTGAAATGTCCACCAGGAGACCCTGGCCCAATCTAGCAAAGCATTTAAGCATGTTTTTTAAAAGTGAGTTGTCCAGCTGAAGGCAATGAGACCACTCATGTATTTCAGTGTGTTACTGAATAAGGCCAGAGGGCTCAGCACCATATAGGATCAAACCCCAGAAGAGCTAGATGGTAGCTTTTGAGTCACCACCTCAGGCAGGGGGCATAGAGTAGAGCTTCACTGCTCCAAGAGGAATACTGGAGAGATGGTGTCTTTGAGGCTATGTCTAGACTACACCTCTCTGTCAACAGACAAATGTAGATTAGGCACATCAAAATTGCTAATGAAGCAGGGATTTAAATATCCCACCCTTCATTGGCCACCAATTTTTTTAAAAACAGAGTATTTTCTAAAAAAAATCCGCAGTCTAGATTCAGATCTGTTGAAAATAAACCCCTTTTCAACAGATCCTGTATTCCTCAAAAAATCAGGTTTACAGACTCTGTCGAAAAAGGGTTTATTTTTGACAGATCTGTGTCTAGACTGCTGTTGTTTTTTGGGGGGGGGTTCGAAAAAACTCTGTTTTGAAAAAAAGTGGTAACCATGTTTATTCTAATGAAGTGTGGGATATTTAAATCCCTGCTTCATTAGCAATTTCGATGTGCCTAATCTACATATCTCTGCCGACAGAGAGGTGAAGTCTAGACCAGCGGTTCTCAACCGGGGGCCATATGTCTCCCCAGGGGCCACGCCCTATCTCTAGGGGCCACATGAAAAAAACAGAACATTAGGTAAATTATGTACCTTTTTTTTCCAATTAACTGCGGCTATGAGGGTGGCCACAAAGGTAAACGAGGCTCAGAAGGGGCCATGAGCAAAAAAAAAAAAAAAGGTTGAGAAACACTTGTCTAGACACATCCTAACAGACACTGGCTCTCCAAAGCTATTTCCTGAACAAAAGGTGGGGGTGAGCACTCTGTTTCATTTCCCATGCTGCAGATGGGGCCAGGCCAAGAGGTCCTCCCTCCCCAAGCTCTGTCCCTGTTTTGGCTGCAGGACAGCATAGCACAGCAATGAGCACTCTCCGTTATCACTGTCCAGAGCACAGGCTCCTATTGCAGCCACGCAAGGAGGCACAGGCTGCTTATGTGCCCTTCTATACCAGCATGGCTTAGCAACATCCTCTGACAATGTGGCCCATAACATATTGAAAAAGCAATGCCAATGACTCATTTTATAACCAAGTTATCATTTATCCTACTAGCAAAATCTGTTCAACCCTGGTTATATAGGTTATATAGTAATATAAGTTCAAGTATCCATAAAATTGCCGTTGAACTGTAAATTAATGTGAGATAAAGCTGTTGCCCCAGGGAATATCCAAGCTTCAGAAAGGTGTGTCCTAAATTAATTAATGAGTTCCTCACCGACTGAGAAAAGAATGAATCTACCACAGGTTTTGATTGTTGATCGCTGAGGTTGGCTTCAAAATAACTATGGACAATTACATTGCCATTATGTCTCCATTTTACTTTAAACCAGGCTCTGTTAAATAAAATGACAAAAAGGGTAAAATTCCTGACTGGGATGTTGTTTTTTAGTTACTGCTATATCCCTATATACTTGAAAAGTAAAACCACATCTCTGAAAATTCATCACAGATCTGACAGATCATCTCATCTGAAGAAGTGTGTTTTGCCCACAAAATATCATGATACCATATATATGTATATAACATGGACTACTCATTTTGAAAGTTACAGACTAACACAGCTACCCTTACGAGAATTGTCAGAAAGTCTCAGCACTCACAATCTGCAGAGGTAGTTCTGTCACTCCTGAAACCCCTTAGATGGGCATTTCTTGTCCTCCATTATATGGGCAGTTCTTCATTTCCTGACTCCCTTCCTCTGCAAGGCTTCTTTTATTTCACCTTTAAAAGCTTTGTTTGCTCTTTAGCATACAGTTATAAAGCCCTTTTTTGATACTGTGTGTTAAGGACCTTACATACAAATTAAACAATTGTTCTCTGTTCCATAGGAAGCTACTATTTTTAAAATTCAGTAAGAATATAAATGTACAGACATTTATCCTTTTGGAGTCTCCATAGGTGCACATTGCAGCATAACCTTCAAAAATTACCTGCTGTGCACCTATATTTAGTGCATTATTTTTACCAGGTTTGGGGGATGATCCATTGAAGTTATTTGGAATCTGTCAACTTCATTGGTCATTGAATCAGTATACCCAGAGTAGTGGATGTGTGCCAAGTTTTCAGAGTATAGGGCTGAATCTGCAGATAATGCCAGTTATATTTTCAGTGCCTAGCACAATGGGGTGCTAGTTTCTGAGCATGAAGAAAATATGCTCTGACTGAAATGATAGTCCTTCCTACCCCAGAATATGAGGCAGGCCTGTACACAGAGGAAATCAGACCTAGCCTTCCCCCCTCCTGCATGTGGGAGGGAGGGTTGGGTAGAATGCCACTCCTACCTTCTCCCGGCTGGTTAGAGTATGCTTACTTGTGGGCCGGGGTGGGGATGGGAGTGGGGAGAAGGGGAAGGTGCGCTCACACCCTTGCAGTCCACATTTACAAAAAAAGCATATCCCCACACACTGAAATAACTATGTACAGTCCTGTGAGGACTTATGGAGAGACTCTTTTAATAATACACCAAGAAATGAGTTGGCTTTTTTATATTTAATCCAATTTGATCTTATTAAATACCTATCCTAAAAATTTGAATGCTCATTTTCTTATCATTGTTTTTAGTAGAGATGGGCCAAAACCCAATACTCAGATGCAAACACCTCTGGTTTTTCGAGAAGTTTGGATCTGGTTCTGTGTTCATATACTGTGAGTGAGCCTTATGAAGCAGAACTAAAGATACCAGATCTAATACAGAAGAATGTTGGGAAGTTTAGATTTGGATCTAAAATGTAGAGTTTAGGCCTAGCTGCAAATTTAAATGCAAGAGTCACATTTCCTTTACCAGACAAGGTGCTCTAGAAATTTGGTTCAAGGTCATGCTTAAAACTACTGAGATTTTATGCTCAAGGTTGTTGGTTTTTTTTTTTCTTTTAACTGAACAATTTCCAGAGAGAGAACAATGGAAATGGATTCTGAACATTGTCACATGAGCTCACCCCAAGTTCCCGGTCTGCTATTTAGCATTCATTGTGTCTGCATTAAATATCTAAACTTTATATAGCTAAACAAAATTGTCAAGGGAGAAATTAAGATCTACAAGGGTAAGGAGAAGGAGGACAGTAGGTTATGGGCCTATTTGTTAGGAAATGGTGGCAACTTCATTTCCTGAATCGCATAAAATGGGAAAATGCATGAGAAACATTATGGACCATATCTTTGCCTTGGCCTAGCTGCTTTGTGCCACTCCAGCAGTATAAAACAGGCTTAATGGGGCCCTTGAGGATTCTACCAGCTGGAAAGAAAGAAAGCATGGCCAGGGCATCTCTATGCCCCATTGATCTTCCAGTTGTAGAATGACCACTGGGGAGTCATAGGCTATTGGCTTAAGTGGCAGCCTTTTATGCTGTAGCTTGTGTCAGGGGTCTGTGCTGGAGCAGATCAATGCAGTACAATTCTGTGCTAAGATGTGGATTTTGCAATCAGTTGCACAACCAAGGCATAGCAGACTATGGAGGCCCCGGATCATAAACATGTGCATAATCGGTACATGTGCAGCAAAAGTGGTCTAGTCTGATATCCATAGTGTTCATGCTGTCTGGTCTTGCTGCATTACTTGGGTGTCTGTGTAGAGTTGTAGAGCTGTCATATAAACCACCATTCCATATTGCTAGAAGATTGGGAGGGAAAAAGATGTTTCCTAGAATTCTTGCTAGCAAGCCTCAAAGATTTGTATTGAGTATCTGACTGTTGCCTGATCACAGCAACGACCTTTCCACAAAGTTTCTGTCACTTGTCACTGATGCTGGTCTGTCTGTCTATGCTGTGCTGAACTGACACAATGGAAAACAGCACTTTCTATCAATTACTAACAAAAAGAGCCACCACTGGGATTCTGTATTGCCGACCTAATATGTTTAGCACCACGTAAGGGATGATAGAATCAGAGTGAAAAACTAGGTTTTACACAGCATCATTTGTGGCAGGAGATTCCAAAACAGTTTAAATGTTTCAGATTCATTTTTCCTTTTTTTCTCTTTCTACACAAACTTTCCCTTTTCTTTTCCCATATGCATCTTTTTTCCCTTGGCTCTTTTCAACTAAGTCTCCTATTTTATCCTCTTTCTTCCTTCTTCCCTTCCTTCCTCCTTTCTTTCTGCCTTTGTTTCATTCTTTTCTTTTCTTCTGTTTCTTTGTAATGCCCATATTCTTTTTTAAAATCCTTGTTACAGAAATTACATGCAGTTGTATGCACTGAAAAAATATGGAATCAACTTCAGGAAATTGCTTATTGTAGTTCTGGATAGATATTACCAAAATCATAACTGCATGACTCCCATGATTTCTCCTCCCCATCTCTCCTCATGTTCTGCTTTATAATTCAACCTCTGTTCCTCTTGCTCTATATTTGTCATCTGAAGAAGGGGACTGTGCCCACAAAAGTTCACTATACTAGTTTTTGTTAGTCTCTAAAGGCACATCTATACAGCAGGGCAAATGTTGAATTAAGACACATGACTTCAGCTATGTCAGTTGCGTAGCTGAAGTCAAACTAGTTTAATTCAGCTTTTGACGCTGTCTACATAGCATGAAGTCAAAGGAAGAACACTCTTCCTTTGACTTCCCTTACTCCTCATGAAATGAGGGTTACAGGAGTTGAAGGAAGCAGTCCTCCTTGACATTATTTCAAAATAACAGCTTACTGTGTAGGTGCTCATTTTGTTATTTTGCAATAACGCTAGCCTTTTTGACCACTGCTGTGTAATTGAATTAAAGTTTTCAGACAGTTACCCACAGTGACTCCAAAAACTCTTTGTTGAATGGTAACAGTTAATTTAGAATCCATCATTACATATGTGTAGTTTTTCCAATGTGCATTACTTGTACTTATCAGTGTTGAATTTTATCAGCCATTTCATTGCTCAGTCATACAATTCATGAGAGCTTCCTGTAACTCGTTATGGTCAACTTTGGACTTAAGTGCCTTAAATCATTTTGTATCATCTGCAAACATTGACTCTTCACTGTTCACTACCTTTTCCAGATCATTAATGAGTACTGTACAGGTCCCACTACAGCTCCTTTATGGTCACTGCTGATTACCACTCTATATTGTGAAAAAAGCCATTTATTCCTACAATTTTTCCTCCCTTTTAAGAACATAAGAATGGCCATACTGTGTCAGACCAAAGGTCCGTCTAGCCCAGTATCCTGTCTTCTGACATTGGCCAATATCAGATGCCCCAGAGGGAGGGATCACAACAGGTAACCCTCACGTGATCCCTCCCCTGAGAAACAGAGGCTAGGGATACCATTCCTACCCATCCTGACTTATAGCTACATGAATCTATCTAGCTCTTTCTTGAACCCTGTTAAAGTTCTAGTCTTCATGGCATCCTCTGGCAAGGTTGCACTGTTTTACCAGTTCCTTCAGAACTTAGGTGTATACCACCTGGCCTTCCTTACTGTTCTAAACCCTTTCTATTGACCTATCAGTGTGGAATTTGGAAGAGTTCTTATGCACAAACATGTTTGTTCACATACTGTGCATATGATTCTGTACGTGCACATAAGTTGTTCAACATTCTGAATCTAACTGACCTCGTAAATGAAATACACTTTTTCTCTCTTTCCAATGCAATTGCATAATCTGGCCATTGTCTCACAAATACTTTTCACATTACACAAGGTGGGGTAATAATTAGCCATGCCCTCCAATATACTCCTATGGAAATTCTTGATATATCCCTTTTACCATGCCCTCTGGATCTGTGTTAAGCCTGTCTGATTCAGGCTCTGAATTGGCAGTGATAAGGTCAGCTTCTTTTGTGTCCTCATCCAAACTAGCTGGGGACCTATTGAGGAAAACTCTTTTCTGCTGACCAAGTTTGTTTTCAGGCTCACCATGGTCATACTCCTCCTTAATATACGTATATCTCTTCCAATAGGAGAAATGCATTTTTTGGAACACAAATAATGGGCTGTGTAAGAATCTTTTGTAGTATCCCAGCCAACTTTCCAATGAACACACATTTAAGATAAAAAGCAGCATCAGTTACAATTTGCTGTAGGTGCATGCAGCTTCCAAGAGACAGTCCTACCAGAGACTGGGAATTCAGTTTTGCCATGCAACTCACAGCATTGTCAAGACAGACCTTTGCTTTAGGTCAACCTAAAATGGAATTTGGAAACCTCAAGCAAGAGTAAAGTCCAAATTGCTTGAGGCATCCATAAAATGGAAATATACAATGGGCACTTCGTCCACTGAAAGTCTATGGAAATTGATCATCTAACTTCCATTAGTGCATTGGAAAAATCTCCCCCTAAAATTTCTGAGATATCATACACCTGGTCTTGCTTTGGCAAGGGCAGGGTGCCACCGTCTGCTTTGTACATGCTTTAAATCTCTTGAGTATACACACAAATCCCACATTCTTACTCAACCTTTTGGATCTTACATGCACACAATTTAATTTCTTTGCAGTGTCAAAAACGTTCTACTGTAGCTGAAATATGTCAAGGATGTTTTTGTCAAGCCATTGAGACCAGGTTCTGCAACTCTCACTATGCCCTTCTCGGGTGATCAGATCAAAATATTAGTAAAGTCGCATAAGAGCTTATTAGCAGCTGTTACAGATACTTTCCCTGTGTTTTAAAAACAACAACGAGAACAACAATTCAGTTGGGAAAAGCATATGCAACAGCCTTTTGATCACTGCTTCAACTCACCATGTCGTGATGTGTAAACTTTATTGGCAACAAGGCTACAGATAAAAACTAGGGAAATTCTTAAATATTTCTGATGCCTCTATATCATGAATCAAATTTGATCTACCACAGAACTTCCTGGATCAAAAGTGTCTAGCACCTAGGAAATTAAGAACATGAACAGAAACTATCTTCCTTCTCTTTTTGCCCTTCCCTTGCCCCACCTCTTACCCCCACCCCAAACCTGATGATTAAATGCTGTAATCTGACAAGCCCCCTGCAACTTGTTAGTTGAATACATACATGCACAAATGATGCTTTTCTAGGCAACTGTGCAATTGTAAATCTCATTGACATGAGCCATTTCAATGCTAGTTAGGCACTGCCTTCTTTTTGTTGCTATCTGTGTTGCCCAGCTTTGCTGTCCGCCTTTATCTGCTCCACTTTTGAAGCCAACACCAGTGGCCACACATAGAGCTACATAGGCAGCTGTGGGATACAAGTGCCAAGCTTTAGATTCTGTTTATTCAGCAGTGGCTTCAGTGTCTGTGACTGGTCACTAGGCTGATTATCTGCCTACAAGCCTGGAGTGGGATAAGTCTGGTGTTCAGCTGCCTTGTTTCTCTGTTCTTTGCAGTAAAAGTGATGAATTTGTTCCCTTTCATAATTAGTCAGACAATGAGGGACAGCACTAAATTTTTCATAACACCCAAGGGCAAGGCTTTTAGGTTATGTTTCTTTGTGATGAAATAATATGCTGTATGAAAGCCAAGTTGCCATTTGACTCAGAATGGCCAGTGTTCCAGTCTTTCAAACTGTAGCCAGCAAGTGCACTACACGGTGAAGAAAAACTGGCTAGCACGTGTCTTCAAAGGAGGTTTTTTAGACTGTAGCCTCAGCTTCCTTTCATTTTCAGCCTTACAGACATGGGGCTACATGAGAACTTATATCCCATTACCTCCATTTATTTTCTGCAGCCATAAAAAGTGCAACTATTTAGCTTTACAATCACCCACAACCTGGGTGGCTAATTTATTTAAAAATAAGCCATGGCAATAACACTTAGAACCACCATAGCACTTTGTATCTTCTAACCACTTTGCAAACATGAGCTAAGTAAGGCCAAATCTAAACTAGAAATTTTGCCATACAGAAAAGGCATATCTGGGTGTGACTTTTAATATTTGTTTACACACAGTAGCCAAAGGGTAGATGTGGTTATATCAGAAAAAGGGGTTTAGTTCTATAGCTTCTTTCGTTGTGGCAGCTGGAATAAGCTGTAACTTATAATAAATAAGCGAATATTTTGCTTGTATATGCTGCCTCTACACTGAAAGTATTTACTGTATAGGTATATTGCAATAGCCAGGGCTGTGGAGAGATATGCTGGATCCATGGGCAACATGGGAGAGGGCCCGGCTCCATGCTCCAGAAGGAATGGAGCCTCGGGTGGAAGCGTCAGAGCTGGGGCTAGCTTCTCTCAGCCAGCTATTCATGGACTCCTGGAGCATGCTGCATAGGGCTCTGGTGGTAAATTAAAGGGCCCGGGGCTGTAGTCTCTACTGCAATAGCAGCAGTGGCAGTGGCTGGGATCCATGGCCCTTTTAAATAACTGGGCCATGGGCAGCTGCCCTCTTTGTCCCCTTCCCCTCTGCAGCCTTGGGTGTAACATACCAGCAAACCTTTTCTATGGTACAGAGGGAATTAATATCCATGGGATTGGAATTCCAGAGTCATTAATTCTTTGTCCTGTGTTCCAACCAGTCCATTTCATTTTGTCATGTATGAGGTGTAAAGTGCAACACTTCAGTCATATAAGAATATGTCCAGCAATAATATTTTGCAAAGGCTCTCCATTTACACTAGACTTTGTTTGAGTTCATAACAAATTCTATTGTGTTTCTGTTACTGATGGGTTTATGCAATTACAAAAAGTAGTTGATTTGAATGTAATATCTCTCATGTGGACTTACGTTTGGAGTTTATCCAAAAAGACAGGGACGAGATTTTGTTTGTTTTGTTTGATCATTTCTTATCACAGAATTTTGTTTGACTCAAACCACAATGATACATCTGAAGGCAGTTGAATGCGTGTAGTACAGATTTATAAAACATCCGTGTACAGCGGCTAAGCTTCACTATTGCATACCGACTGCCTTCAATTCCCAACAAAATACTGAAATTTCTACCTATTTACAAATTAGTACTTCCTCTGAGCCTTGCATAGTTCCTATTATTTAAGTATGCTTTCTTCAGTCTCTACTTGGCATTTGTGTGTGTGTGTTGAGGGGGGTGGAGGTGGCGGGGGAGAATAGCTCTAGAGCATTAGTTAAATTGGAGTTCAATAAAAAAATCTAGATCAACTTTTATCCTTAGGCAAGTTATGCACAGAGTGAAATTAAACCACTATATGTACTTGTAGATTGAAGAATCAGAGGTGGAGGATGGGTCAGAAACACTAAGATCAAAGTTTCTCTTCTTTGAAAAAAATCCCTTTGAAAGCCCCTGTGCCACCTATTTCGCTTGTTAATGTTTTGACTGGAAGTGTCTGGCAGTGTCAGGAGCAGTAGAATATTTTTAAAGAGGGTTTTTTTTTTTTTTGCACTGACTCTAATAGCAAAGCAATGGATCCTTAGCAGCCTCTGTTATATGTCTCTTAAGGGAATATTTTTGTTAATTGCAAATATTTGATTGACAAATATGGGATGCAATTAGTAGGCAGGCACAGTAGGAATGTGCAGTGAACTGGATCTCTGAACCAACAGATCTCAACTCTCTGCTTGATCTGAAATAGACTAGAGCATTTAAACCATATGCTTCCCTCAAACTTTTTCTTTCCTTTGAAAATTCCTTATTTCCCTAAACTAGCCTTCTTTCACTCTCTTCACCAAGGGAGCTAATTCATCTACTCTGATCATGTCAGATAAAGATAGAAAATTCCTCACAAGCTTCAGACTTACATTGCTTTTTGATCGTGGCAGTAAAAATTAATGTGGACAAGACTACACATGCCAGTTGTGCTCACAAAAGCCCTAGGTGAAAGACAATATAGACTAATTTAACTTCAGACATTCTGAGCTTAATGGTCTATTTAAACAATAAAGTTGTCTGACTATATTTATTAATTATATTTCTTTTTATTTACACAGAGTACTGTCTTTCTGGGGAGACAGTAATTAAAAGTTACCTAAATAAATTGTGCTAAAATTCTGTGACATGAGAAGAAATTCAGATGACCTGAGTTTTTTAGTGTCCTTGATTCAAAGCCAGAGCTCTTAAACCTATTGGGAGATTGTTGTTATTAATTATTATTATTATTATTGTTATTATAATCCATTGTTTTGGTAGGTTTGAAGTGTTGGTGGCACCTGATTAAATTACTTCATGAACCATTGATAAGATAGCATGTATTTTAGAACACAACACTAAGCAGAACTTGAAATGCCTAATGAAGCTTTGCTTATTTCAGAAGGTCCTTGTCCTGCAACTTTTATGCGTGTTGGGATCTTCTCATGTGATAAAGGATGACTCATGTAAGTGTTGCAAGAGCCAACCTTTAATTTTGAAATTCTAATAATAGTTTCTTTTAACTGAGAGAACTGTAACTTTATTATCTGCGTGATAACATTAAAATATAAATTACATTTCCTACAACTTCCCTGCAGAATTTCATCTCTAAAAAAGGCATCTGCTGCTCAATATATTGAGAATGTACTGGTTTATATTTTCTCTTTTTTAATGTTAATCTCAGAATACAATTACAAAAAGTTTTTCTTCTAAACATATAATCATAAAGATGAACTGATTCTATAATATGTTCTGCCATTTATTTATAAATCTGATATATGCACAATATTTGACATATGTACATTTATTTTCAATTTCCTTTTCAGTAAACTTTGTTGAACAATTAGAAAATTATACTTAATGGATGTTTGCTATGGAACTAAACTAACCTACACTATATAATCATCTATTATGGAGACATTTTTAGAAGCCTGTTCTGGTGCTTGCTTGGGCTTGCTCAGGTTGGTCTTAGTAAAGACTGATCCTTTTCAATCCAATCCTTTCTCTTCCTGCTAAAGAAGTGATCATTTCTCTCTGCTAAGTACTTGGCAAAAATGTCCACAGTGCACAATGTAAATTGCCACTTAGTGAAATTGTTTCAATTCACTGTGTTGAACTGGTATTTTGTCTCAAGCTTTCAGTTCGCAACCAGAGATCAATGTCACACAGTATAAATTTTGCTTTGTATCATGCTGATTCAAGTTTACTTAAACAAAAAATTTTAATCGGTTAGGTTACCATTCTAGAGATTTTAGTATATGGTATAGTAAATAACAAAAGCCAGCTTTAATGAATACAATTGATAACTCTTGTTGATATTAACTGCTGCAATTACACAGTACACATTCAGAATTCTGTATGTATATGTATGTTAACGTGGGGCACTATGTGGTATGCCTATCTGTACATTTACACCTTATAGAAATATGTCCATGCTGGTAGAATTGAATATGACCATGAGATGCTATTTTTTTCATAGAAGTCATATAGAATTAAATAAAAAAAAGTTCTATAGGTTACTTGAACCATCCTGTAGAACTGAATATAAAATTACAGCCCTGCTACAGTGTTCTACAGGATAGTGGTTCAAACACGTTTACTCTAGGGTATATTGCTCTAGACTAACACCTGTAGGCTTTTAAAATATTTTCTGTGGAACCCTACTGATTGCATCCCTGTTAAATTCTATAGGATTTTCCATTTGCAGATGCTAAGTGGAACTTTTATGGTTTGTTTGCTTTTTAAAAAAAAAAATGCATACATTTTCAAAGTGTTCTGTAAGACATTATGCACATGCATTGTTAGAACAATAATAAAACTAACTAGGGTTTCCACCCAGTAATATCACAACGTACCTCTGGATAGACCAAGCTGGAATCAAAACCCTTTACAGATAGATTGAAGCAGCATACCATAGTGTGATGTGGCTCTCCAGAGTGCTGAAAGACTTCAGACTCAGTGATGTCCTGGAGACACTGGCCCATGATTGGGGCAGTGCCAAATGGTCCATCCCAGGAGGAGCACCAGGAAGCAGTCTATGTGTCCCTCCCAAAATTCTGAAAGATTATGTATCTACTACCGGTCTTTGTGGAAGCAGAGCTGTGGCCCTGCATTATTGCCTTGCTCCACTGGGGGCCATGCAAGTAAGGCATGAAGCAGTAAGTGAGACAAAAGAAACCACACACCTCTGAGCACAGGGACCACACCAATAGGGAGGCTCACTATGTCCAGCCATGGGAGGTCCGGGCAAAATGAGAGTCTGTATGCACAACCCAAAACAGTCTAATTTTGATCCAGTGCATACACTCAACCATAGCGACTGCTGTGCAGCTACTCTATGGTGCTGTGCGGAACATTGAAGCCCAGATGTCAGCCCAGCAGTGACAGAATTCCCAAAGCAGTTAGGTCAGGTCCCTACCACATTGCTTATATGAGGATGCTCAGTATAGCAAATTGACAGTAATATGGCATTGTTTTAAAGAATTCCACAACTTCACGTGGACATTTTCTTGCTTTCCTATCTTCCCTACCCCCAGTCAGACCCCAGAATGAGTTTCATTTTGGCAATTTCAAACAAAAAAGATTATTTTTGCTTCCAAATGCAGAAAAGAATAACCAGGTGCATGAAAACCAGCAATCGCCCTGCAGGTAAGTGCTTTCTCTGTAGTGCTTTGTCATCTTCCATCCAGACAACACTTTCTGTGCTCCTTTGTTATCGTTGTCTGATAAATAAACAGCCCCAAAATTACAGAACTTACTCTGGTAATTGAGGGAAGAAAACAGAATACAGGCTCTTTCTCCCTATCACTTACACTGCCATTGCTAAAGTTGCCAAAACCTGTGCTTCTCAAATGATATTGTAATATTAGCCTTCTTTCTTTTTTTTCCCTATGATTGTTTTCTGTCCATCTTGAGCTGGGTGTCAGTTCATTTAGATTTACATCAAGTAGTAAATTAAAATAATCACTCAGCAAACACTCTCAGCTCAGTTTTCTCTTTCAGTCAGGAGTTGCGCGAGATGCTTGAAGCATTCAAGCAGAAAATATTGCTGTCTAGATATTTGTCCTCTGGGTGATAAAGGAGGCATTGTCTTGGGACCCACTCAGGCCTCGGAGCTGATAGTTGCTGTGCATCACAGCTGTGAAGTACGCTTTGTTATGTGTCTGAGGATTAGGGTTCAGGACCTTGTTTTTCTTGAAATACCAGACTGATCAGAGCTGCATATGTTCAGGGGAAAGCAGAGGTCGATGGTTCTCTGTCCACATTTTTACTAGATTATTCTTGGACAGAACTCTAGGAGAATACCCTGCAGCTTAAAGCATCCCAAGAGTTTCTCATATTCTGCATTATAGCAGTCATGGAAAATGTTGTAGTTTATCTACATGTGTCTGAAACAAAAGACTACAGCCTCTCAGAGTCTCTGGGCTGTGGACCAAAGCTGTAAAGCACTCAGTTATAAACCTGCCCCTTTGTGTTCCATTTACTGTACAACTGCCCACTTAGAAATAGAAATAATCCAGTACAAATAACATGTAGTCTTAAAGAGAGTGCAGTCAACCAACAGAGGAAGAACTCATCTTAAAACAAAGGGGTAGAACTAATATTGTAAGTGACTGGGGATTTTACAGAACAGCCCGTTTCAAAAGGGGAACAAAATGTGTTTGTTTTGAAAAAATATATTTTTGTCAGCAATCTCATTTTGGTACTGTATGCTCTAGTCCTCATTCAGTTGCAGTTCCTATTGAAATCAGTGGGAATGTAGCCTGGGTAAGGTCAGTCCAATATTTCGGTAGCCTTTCCAGAATCTCATCTTTGTGTCAGTACAATGTGGTCACTCCAAGAACTGAAGGCTGTGGGCCAAGGTGCTCTCCTCACTTGAAGTTAATTGAGTTGCACTGGTACAACAGAGAATTCAGATCTAAGCTATAGTACTCAATTCAGTTCTCAGTGTCAACAGTGTAATTCTGAACTAGTCTCTAGCAGAATGGGGCCCTGATCACTGGCTGGGGTTTCTAGGCACTACCTAGATATAAATAAATATATAATAATACCATTGATTTCGGATTCACACTGGTGTCAATGATAGCGAGATTTGGACCATACTATAACCCTTGATGAATAGTTCTCTTTATTTCTACAGCCCCATGATGAAAAGCATTTGTTTTCACCTCTGTACTGCCAATTAACTCCTCTTTGCCAGGGCTAAGATTCACCTTCCCAAACCTCTTCACAAGTTCAAAGAACCACGCATGGAGCCAGTCCTGCCTCAAAATGTTTTCTTCTTTCTCTGCCAATGTGGAATTTCATCCCGCAGTTGCTTTGTCCTGAAGTCCAGGACTGGGTCTGTTCTCCTCCCAATGGGTGATGAAGCCTTTGCAATCCTTGCACTCTTCTCTGGAGCTGAAAATCTGTGGAGGAGATAGATGTGAGCTAATTTTTTGCATTTAACCCTCTCCTGACTCTGACACCCTCTTATATTTCCTGAGTGTCTCTAAACAGAGGACCCTCTGTCGGATTTGATCCTTGAGCTACATGTACCCCTTCAACTATTACATCTTCTAATGCAGGTGCAGTCCTTCCTCTAGGCACAATTTTCCAGCCACACAAACATGGGGCTGTATGAGTGTGTGTAGACCTGAACATAGTCTCAAGACATCATCTTAATAAAAAGCAAGCACTTGGGGCCTGAGGAGGAACCATTGATTGGATCATTCCTTTGCGTTGGCTCCCCAGTGACAAAAGGACATCATATCCAGAATACTGATTTGAATCCCTCAGCCAAAACTGGCCTGCATAATAGTCACCTAATCCAGCTCTAGCTTCCAGTGGCAACGTTTTCATCCCCCGTGTTGGAATGTTGACTAACATTCTCCTAGACTATTGTCTCTTATTCTGCCAGTCTGTATCCTGTACACTGGAGAGGGAATGTCTATAGTCTGGCAAGGAGGAAACCTGTTTGTTGTTTACTAGACTTTCTGCCCTCATGCATTTAAGCCATCAGAGAGCTGACACTGCACTGCGGCATTTGTCATGGAACAAATAATAACAGCAAACTTTCAAATGGTTCTATCATTTAGGTTTATGGGATTTCTTTCTTTCTTTCTTTCTTTCTTTCTTTCTTTCTTTCTTTCTTTCTTTCTTTCTTTCTTTCTTTCTTTCTTTCTTTCTTTCTTTCTTTCTTTCTTTCTTTCTTTCTTTCTTTCTTTCTTCATTATATTACATGTTTGTGGGGGAAATTTTAAAAGGCACAAATAGGATTTAGATGCCTAATTAGGGACATCTAATTCCCCTTTTCACCTGTGGAAATCATCCTCTATATGTTTTGTATTTGCCTCACACTCCTTTTTCTCAACATGGTTTTTAATTCAAGTGTTTTTAAATGGCATGGTTAAGTTTTCTCTGTCTAACCCATCTATCCTTTGGCTCTTTTTTCTCCAGGATATAGTTTTTCATTACTGAGTTTCTTATCTGTTTTCCTTTTTTTCCTCCATTCTGATTCCACCTCTAGCCTTTCTACGTAAGCTCTGTTAACTTGCACATCTTTTCTTTCTTCTGTACCCTGATTTTGCACTCTTTAAAAGATGATAGATGCTTCTCTCTCTAACACCTGCCCCATTCCTCAGTTCTCATTTCCTCTCACCCTTGTGATTCTCTTCCAGCACCGGTGGACCTACCCCTATTCCCTTCCTGAAGTGCCTCTGGTCTCTATTCTGTTGCAAGCTGTAAACTCCATGACACAAGTCCTGCATGCACAGTGACAGAGCAGCGTTTGGAGGCAAAGCAGCTGAACCAGATGGATAGAAGTGACAGAACACTACCAACAATACAATATGGCATCACAAAGTTGGGTATGAGGAAAGAAATAGGCTGCTAAACAGCACTAGGAAGTCCTCTTAAAACTGGGCATGTCCCAAAATCAGGGTTTCTGTGAAGTTATGTTTTACTGGTATCTCAAACCAGGCGTACACAAATGTGAAATCCTTAAAGTGAAATCAGCTGGTCTGAGCATCTCTTGTAAAAACATACTCATTTGCACACCTATGTCAGAGAGCATGGTGACATTATGGATGAAAATGGGTGTTTAGCTATCTAATTACCATTCCAGGCATGGAGTCATGGAAATGGCCCAGGAGCATTGCTGAAAATGCACATGCAATATAGGCAATCAAACACAGACAAAGGGGTATGTGTACAATTGGAGACTATATAGTTGGCTGGCCATCAGATTGGGCTCTAACCGTTGTATCTGTGAGTATCTTGCTCCTGCTTCTCTACAATGGCTTCTGCTCCTGGGCAATCTTACTGTTCCCAGCAGGAGTTCAGCTCTTTCCTAGGGGCTTTCCAGATCCCATTTACAGTCACCTTGTCTCTAGACCTCCAGGACCTTTGCTCATACCAAGCAATCTGCCTCTGACGGGGGGAGTTTGAGGGAAAAGGTTAGCTACTGCCGCAGGCTAAGCTCCTCCTGTTAGTGTCTGGCACTCACTACCAGCCCCCAGCAGATTCTCTGTTCCTAGGAAAACTCTCTCCCTCTGTGTGTCCAGTTTCACCATTTCACACAGGTGGAGCATTATTTGCAGCAGTGGCTCATTGGCATTGCCTTAGTGCAGGGGAGCTTTTTAGTTTTCCCACGAGAGGTGTGCATATGTGTCCCATCAGACCCTGCACACTGAAAATGTGGTCTTGAGAGTGCAGGCACAAGTGGGATGATCTCTAAAGGATGGTAATGAACAAAATTGGGCAACAGTGCTAGAGTGTTAAGCAGGCAGGTGAAAGGCTTTCTACTGGCTTGCAGGTACCCCGGCAAGAGAGTGGTTCTCCAAACCCTGATAACTGACATTAGCCAACGTTCACGCCTCTATGCGAGCTGTAAACATTCAGCAAAACTCATCAGTCAGCCGTTTGGAGTTCTGTACCAACATCTGATTAAGTCATCAGGCATTTGATTGTAAGCAATTGGGCCAACGCCCACATTTTATTTTGAGTTTGTTCAGCACCTAATATGACTGCACTTCACAGGCACTACTGCAATACAGATACTAAATAATAATATTAGTGAGTCCGAGATACATGACAAAAAAAGGAACAAAGTGTTCCCAGTATCTGGAGAATTGCCACAATGTTCTAACATGATGGCCACAAATAAGATACACACAACAGGATGGTCCTCTTCCTTTTACCTTACGACAATCAATGCCAAGTACTAATGAGAGCCCACAGAGGGTTTTCTGCTGCACACTAGATTAATGCCTATTAGAGAGAGTCAATCTATTGCTAAAAAGGCTCAAAGCTACCTCCCATGGGAGGCTTTTTTGTTCCTTACAAAATTTAATTTTAACCAAAAATGCTACTGTGTTTTTCTGAGGTTTTTACATGTAAAGGGTTTCCTTTCCCCGTGAAAATTGGCACATTTTTGAGTGACAACGTGAAAATTCCAAGCCAAAAGTGTATCTGTAAAAGCAGGCTTGGCCACAGCTGCTACCTGGAAATCCAGAGGCAGTTGTCTTTCTTATCACTTCATCTGTGGCAAGTCAGCTGTAAACCATGGTGACCTGTGAGTAATGTGGCCATTCCAAGCTTATGCTGCTACAACCTTCATACCTCATCCTTCCCCCACCACGTGTCTCTTGCCTCCAATTCTCTAAAAAATATCCCAGTCCAGTCTTTACTTTCTTCAATTTCAGGCTGAGCTGTGGTCCTCTCTCAATGTTCTTTGACACCCCTCCCTCCATCCCGACTCACAAGGAATGTATTCTTTAACTGAATTCTATCTGCGAAACAGATTCTTTGCCTCTTTGATCACTGCATAGAGATCATAAAGCCAGAGGATCTGGCTAGGTGGGGAGTCCTCTAATCCCTGGGTTGAATAAAGCTGCTGTTACAACTCCTACATCACCTCCTGCCATCCAGCTGCTCATGCTGAGGACATGGCAGAAATATCCTTTCATCCCAGCAATTCCTGGCAGCAAGAATGCTTCCATGGGCTAGCAGGGATGTCACATGGAGCAGCCTCTAGAATGCTCTAAATTATTTTGGACATTAGACCTGGGCCCAAGGTAAGTGATTCACAAATGTGAGAAAGTTACTTTGGTCCCGCCCATCTCAAGTTATGCTAAGGGTCTCTCAGCTGGAGCATTGTGTATTTTGGTAAGACTTTATTAAGACTATTTGTCCTCTCCCAACAATGCAAATGTCCCTAAATGTCTTTTTCCCTGCTTCACCTTCACAGGTTACCATGGTTTCTACAGATAAAGTGGCAAGGAAGAAAACGTGCAGGTATTTGCTATGGCCAAGTCTGCTTTATCATCAGTACATTTTTTAATTCTCTTTGGATGCAGTCCTTGTTCCAATCAAGCCAACTTTATTACCTCAAGGTTGGATGGTAGCCAAGTGCTCTACATGGATCTATATCTTAAGACTTCTCTGAAATGCTAGTGCTCTGTCTCATTTCTGGGTGGAATTGGCTCTGATTTACAAAGTCCTACATGACTTGGAGCCTTGTTGGAAGAATGACTTCCTTTCTCCCTGTAGGATACCGTCACTACTGCAATCTGTGCAGCTGGTTGGTGGCAAGGCATTTTCCTTATCTCCTGAGAGACATCTGCCTTTGGTCTGAGAGAACCCAGAACTGCTAAGAACTGGAGCCATGACATCTTCTCAGGGTGTACAAAATAGCAGACCACAGTGTTACCCTCTATCTCAACGAAAGATAGATTTATTGGTGCTAATATGCATGTCAGCCCCCTGACACTCATCCTCAGTTGGCCATCCAGGCAAAGTCAACAAAGTCAACAAAGTTGACCCCTTCTTTTAACACTTGCTGTATCCCAGTGCTCTATCCCCTCAGAAACATCTCCCTGAAGTTCCCATCCCCTGTCATAGACACTCACAGTAATTACCAGGTTTACTACTCCCAAGGGAACAGTATACACAACTACAGATTGAACCTCTCGGGAACTGACTAGTGCTGAACCAGAGAATTTGCTGGACCACGACAGCTCAGTATTGTCTCTCAGCATTACCAACACTTCCACTGCTTATTGGGCTCTTAGAAGACATTTAAGGGTAAAACAGAGCTAAATAACAACACAGAACACAGAGAGTCAGGACTGGTGGCCGTAAACAAACGTTATGGAACCATGGAAAACTTGGCCACACCCATGATAAGTGGACAGCCTGCTAGTTAAAACCTGGCTGGACCATGGATGTTGCTGGACCAGAGAATACTGGATGATAGAGGTTCAACCTGTACTTTGTTTGATTCAACTGACCATCAGTGTAACAACACAGGATGCACAAACAATATAACACACTTATATTGGACTAAAGCTTAACTCCTACTAGCTAACCTTGGTAAAGTAATGCCTCACCTATGTCCTTCTTAGTAGCATTTCAGCTTTGTTTTCACATGGCCAACCACATGACCAGGTTACCATCCTAAAAGCAGAGTGAAAGAGGGGTCCTAGAGACTTCTTCTTAAATCCTACAGTCAGTTTGTTTTTATCCCCACAGTCAGATGATTCCTTGTGATTTTCTTCCTCTTGCCAAGTTGGTATTGGTGACACAGATTCTAAATATATCAGCATTATATGCATACAATTTCTAATATATCACTTGTGTATTCATCACACAATGATTCAAAGGTTCAGCATGATATAAGCTTCTGTTAGACGCCTCACACAACACTTTTTGGGTAGATACTTGTGAAATGCTGTTGGTAGTTCTACAGTCACCACTACAGACTCATTCTCCCATCTTCCCTCAGAATTTGGAGGTGACATTTTTTGAGGTATTCAGTGTGTATCTTGAGTTGGCTCCTGGGGCATGTTGCCTCCCTGCCTACTGAAGGAACAGACTGGAACATGCAGAGAACTGCATTTACACTCAGCAGAGCTTGATGTGCAACAGCCAACAGGAGTCTGGTGAATGGTTTATTTCACTACCATACTCTTGTGTGTTAGGTGCGTCTGTCAGGCCTGAAAAGAATGGCTGTTGCAGAGTAATGGAACTTTTCAGCAATTGCCATATAGGGTGTCTTAGGGTATGTCTAGACTACATGGCTCCGTCGACTGAGCCATGTAAACTAGTTTACCCGACATAGTCAATGAAGCGGGGATTTAAATAATCCCTGCTTCATTAAAATAAAAATGGCTGCCCCGTCACAGTGCGGCAGTCTAGACACAGATCGGTCAACAAGGGAAGCCTTTATCGACCGCTCCCTTATGCCTTGTGAAACGAGGTTTACAGGAGTATCTAGACTGCCATGCTGTGCCAGATCAGCTGATTGTCGGCATAGTGTGGTGGCCATTTTTATTTTAATGAAGTGGGGATTATTTAAATCCCCGCTTCATTGACTATGTCGGGTAAACTAGTTTATATGGCTCCGTCGACGGAGCCATGTAGTCTAGACATACCCTTAGAATCAGAGTGACACATAGAGATGCTCATCTGTCCAGTTTTTGGGGTGGGTTTTTTTTGTTGTTGAAACATTCAAGCAGACACATGGGGATGCTGAGCACTTGGAGGGATTCTTCTTGTCCGTTTGGTTGGTGAGGATGCTGGGGGGGAGGGGCGGGTCAGGTGGCCTGATTATACTTAGATTTTGTTCGTGTATTTTAAGAGGTCCCAGTTCTGCCATGAGCTCCATGAGGCTGTGTCTATACTGGGCCACTTATTCCGGAAAAGCAGCCGCTTTTCCGGAATAACTTGCCAGCTGTCTACACTGGCCGCTTGCTTTTCCGGAAAAGCAATGATGATCTACTGTAAAATTGTCAGTGTTTTTTCGGAAAAACTTTGCTGCTCCCGTTCGGGCAAAAGTCCTTTTCCGGAAAAACTGTTCCGGAACAGGGCCAGTGTAGACAGCACAGTAGTCTTTTCCGCAAAAAAGCCCCGATCGCGAAAATGACGATTGGGGCTTTTTTCCGGAAAAGCGCATCGACATTGGCCACGGACGCTTTTCCGGAAAAAGTGCTTTTCTGGAAAAGCATCCTGCCAATGTAGACGTGCTTTTTCTGAAAATACTTATAACAGAAAACTGTTCCATTTCAAGCATTTCCGGAAAAGGGTGCCAATGTAGACGTATCCTGATAGTTTACCCCTGCTGGCTTCTGAGCCCCATTACCTCTACTGGAGCTAAGATCTTCTTGCAGGGTCAGGACTTTAAGTTGTCATTTGAAACCATAAATGTTCAGTTTGACCATTTAACCATTATCTTAACTCCTGAGTAAATTGTAACATCCATGGGGCAGAGTCTGTTTCTTTCTCTATGTCTTGTACAATTCTGTTGGCATTTTGAAAATGATGAATAATACACCATGGCTTGTTCACTGACAAACTGGTTCCATTGTGGATTAAAGAAAATATGTACAGCTCGCTGCAGGTGTTGTCAAATTATTCCTCCCCTTCACACTTGGTCTCTTCTTCACATACTTAATACTTACCCAGGTTCTTCCGGTAAATGACAGGCTGCTCTAGTTACACACGAGAGGTGGAAACATTGAAGTCCTGCCGCTCAATCATAGAGAACTATGTATAGCCTTTTTGTCATTTGAATCCCTCTAGCTCTGCCCCTCTCCAAATTCAGACTGGTTGCCCATAAGTAAGGGCAGAAAATAGAGCACAGTTAATTTATCAGTGGTTTGCCACTGCTGGGATGTCATAAGTACCAATCATGAAACAGGAGCCACGTGGCTTAGTGGATTTAAAAAACCTGTTTTTTTCTTCTCTTAAACAGTAGTTCAAATCCAGCTAAAGGTTATAAATTATATGAGTCCCTTAACCTCACCTAGGAAAAGTAATCACTCCAGGTTGGAGCTGAGGTCACTGGCAGGTCACTGTGATGAAGCTTGTATTAGCTGGCTTCCACACACTTGCTTAATGGCATAAGCAGAGGAATTAAGGTCCAAATCCTGATAACATGCCAGAATGACACCCCAGCAAGTAGTGAGGTGTACCCAGATACATAGCTAGACATTGTATGCTTGCAGGGAGTATCATCATAAGGGTCTGATGGATTTTAGGCCATTCCTTAAACCATTCAGATCATTTCACTTCCCTTTGCTTTACCAGTGTGTGTCTATTGTCACACTCTTGGGCTAGATCCCAGCTAGTGCATGCTGTTATTTGTTCACTTTTAGCTTGTTGCTCTCATTCCTTCCCTTACCTTCCTGCACAGGGACTTCTGTGGCTAGGAGCCCACTTGCTGATTCAGACTGATCACGAACGCTTACTTCTTGTCAAATTATAAACAAGGAGAAAAATACCTCTGTAAAGCTCCATGTTAATGCTGTTGGTAGCTCTACAGTCACAGATTCCTTCTCCCATTTTCCCTCAGAATTTGGAGGTGATATATTTTGAGGTGATTAGTGTGGATCCTGAGTTGGCTCCTGGGGCATGTTGCCTCCCTGCCCACTGAAGGAACAGACTGGAACATGCAGAGAACTGCATTTACACTCAGCAGAACTTGATGTGCAACAGGCAACAGGAGTCTGGTGAATGGTTCATTTCACTACCATATTCTTGCAGGAATATGTTCTTGTTCCACGAGCCTCACACCAGAGAGCTAACACCCAGATGTGAAGCTCCTGTATGATTAGTTTCCATTTTACCAACATACATTCAAAGCATTTAAATGGCTTTGCAAGGCTGGAAGATGATTTCATTTTCAATAATTTCTTAATTCATTAGCTGAACAATCTGAGTTTGGGCAGAGAGGAATCTGAAAGGAGAGTGACTCTGAAACAAAACACCTGTCTTTCATTCAAGGCTACATTGACAAGCAATAATTTAGTTGTCTAAATGCAGAGCTTTCAGGATTTCAGGCTGCATAAATGTCAAAAGACATAAAGATGCATGGGTAAGGTTCAAAGGTCAGCTAAAATGGAGGCAAATATACAGTGGCACTTCAATTATTCAAACACTGATAACTCTCTGTTATGTGAAGGTTGAATATGTTTTTCCACTCAAAATGTAATTTCAGTTCATAAAGTTGTCTGGAAACTCGCCCCCCCCCCCCCCAATGTGTTGGATTCCCTAAGTCTTTGTCCTGCAGACTTTGTCAACTCCAAATTCTTTTCTCTGTTTATAACATCTGTTGGGTCTCAGTACCAGCAATTTTTCTATATGAGCACTTCGCTATTTCAATGAACTTAATATCACCTGTTACATTTGGGCTAGGGCATTGAAGTACATAAATCTTGATTTTTCATCTTTTCTCCTACTATCTTCTTAACACTTTTGCATACTCTATATTTAGTGATCGCTAGCTGTATGCTGTATATTAAAGGGGAATACATTGGGAGAGGTTTATATTTGGGGTTGTTTTATCTTCTAACTATAGAATCACTTCACCACTTAGCAGAATTTAACTTCTGGTGGCTGGAATAAAGTGAGCCAGTTTCTGCCTTTAGATACATTCTTGAAACTTCTTGGACTTTCAGATGACTTCTGAGGGCAGAATGTATCCCACTTCCTGTATCTTTGAACATTACTGCCACTCTGACTCACTCCAGGGCTCTGTGGGGAATCAGTCTGTATATTTTACTGAATCCAGCCCAAAATATTTTTCCATGCGTTCCAATTGCTTCTGAGACAATTTAACATTACTATATCTTCACGAGAGAAGCAGCTAATATTTACTAGACCAGTAAAAACTATAGCACTGGGATCATGCCTGGTTTATAGGGTAAAAAGTCTTAAAGGGGTAGCTGTGTTAGTCTATAACTTAAAAAACAATGAAGAGTCCTCTGGCAACTTAGGGTATGTCTACACTACAGCACTAATTCGAACTAACTTAATTCGAATTAGTTAATTCAAACTAAGCTATTTCGAACTAGTGCATCTAGACCTAAAAACTAATTCGAATTAGCATTTTGCTAATTCAAACTAGCATGTCCACATTGAGTGGACCCTGAACTGAAGTTAAGGCTGGCCAGAACCAGTGCTGGCAGGGCATCAGGTTAGGACTTAGAGTATGGAGCTGCTGCCTCAGGCTAGCCGAGGGCTGTGCTTAAAGGGACCTGACCCCCATCCCGGACAGACAGTTTTCAGTGTTCCCCGCTTGTTTGTCTAACTCGATGAGGGACAGCAAAGCAGTCCTGACTTGGAGTGCCCACACTTGGCACATCACAGCACTCGGCCATCAGCCCGGCTGCACTTGCTGCAGGCTGCTCTCTGGGAGGGTCAATCGGGGGGCTGTCAGGATCCAGGAGACCCTGCAGGAGAGCTTCCACCCTGAGGAGCCCACATTCACCCCAGTCCTCCCCATCGGGGGCTCGTACCCCATTCCTCCCTCACCTCCTTCCACCTACCCCTCCCTGGCCCCCCTTCCTGATGTAAAAAATAAAGGACACATGTTCAAAAATAGAAACTCTCTTTATTTAACAAAACTGGGGGTGAGAGGGGGATTAACCGCTGGTGAGACTGGGAAAAGGAGGTGGGAGAGGGGAAGGAGAGGGTGGGAGAGGGGAGGGGAAAGTCTGGGAGAAGGGAGCTGGAAGGGGGAAGCCAGGGGAAGAAGGAGGAGGGGAAGTATCAAACTATGGCATGCCATATCTTCAGTACATATCTTCACCAGGGCAAGCTGGGAAGGGCTAGTCTCCTACTAGTTCGAATTAAGTGGCTACACAGCCCTTAGTTTGAACTAATTAATTCGAACTAGGCCTTAGTCCTCGTAGAATTAAGTTTACCTAGTTTGAATTAAGCGCTCCGCTAGTTCGAATTAAGTTCGATCCAGCAGTTTGTATGTGTAGCGCCTATGAAAGTTAATTCGAACTAACAGATGTTAGTTCGAATTAACTTTGTAGTTTAGACATACCCTTAGAGACTAACAAACGTATTATAGCATGCGTTGATAGGGTGTTTGGCAAAGCAGTGGAGGGTGCAGACCAGGGGCAGCAGGTATCATTGCCTTCCCAAACTGCCAAGCATGGCCCCACTCACACTCCCCCCCCTAGAACACGTATTGTAGGTGTACTGGGGGCGGAGTGTTGCTGCCCCAGTGCCTACTCTCCCCATGCTCCAGGCCAGGAGGTTGGAGCCATGTGCCACCTTCCAGCCATAGTGCTCTGGGGCTGGGGAGGCTGGGGCCTTGTCCTCTCCTCCCTCCCTCACTGGTGCTGTGGGGAGAGGCCTTAGAAGAAGAGGCGGGGTTGGGGAGGAGTTGGGGGGTTTCCCTCTGCAGTCCTATCTTCCCCTGCCATCCATGGTGTAGACAAAATGGCTTGCAGAATGTGCTTGGAGCATCTTCCCTCACATCTTTCCCTTCTTCTTCCACAACTGACTCATGACTCCCACTCCCACTTCTTCACACTCAGATCTTCCTCCCTTGCTTTGTACCACCAAAGCATGCTCTCTTCTCCTGTGAATGGCAAACAAGCAGTGCAGCAAGTCACTTTCCTTCTCCCAAAAGACACCATCAAGTGTTCTCATTCCTTACTCTCTCAGGATGACAAAGCTGGGATGGTGCAGGACTGCAGATTCTACTCACCTCCTCCCCACAGCTTCACTCTCCTCTCCACCAGGACAGAGAATGTGAGAGAGCTGAACATTGTGTCCAGATCTTCCTGCAGAAAGGGAGTTGGACTGTGTCAGTCTATGCAATCTCACTCGTGAGCTACAGAAAGAGAGAATGGCCGTGACTTCTGCTCTGCCGCTAATCGGCAAAGGAGCACATCTGGGGTGATTCAAGCATCTGGGCCAATAACCAGGCCACAACCAGGCAGTGCAGGCCAAGCCCAGAACAGCTGTATCACTGGTTCCCTCTCTCCCAACAGCATCCTTTCAGCAATATGCTGATACAAATAATTGCACCATATCATGTATCAGTGTTGCCAGCTCCAGCCATTGAAACTAATCAAGAGTAGTGCAGTTTCAGACCCCGTTTGTGGTGATAAGAAGCTGTGACCCTCACTGGATTTTCAGCCCTTGTCTGGCGAGAAGAGCCTCCTGGGGCAGCACAGTGAACATGGCTGCTGCAGAAGACAGACAGAGCCCTCTCCCTCCCATCAGGAAACAAGAGGACTTCTGAGCAGAGCGAGCAGAAAGAGCCCTGCAGCTCAGGGCACCTCCCCTGCCTTTCAGTGAAAAACAGGTTGGCTCTTCTGTGCTTCTGCCCCCTCTTATCCCCAGCCACACAACTCCAGGCCTGACAAGGGAAAGCAGAGGGTCCTGATGCTGCTGGTTTCCATGCATGCAAGTGTGGGTCCATGAACCCTTGGAGCTTCAAGATCAGAAGTGAGATTAGCAGCACAGAGTAGATGTGCAGCTGCAGGACAAAGTTAGCGTGGGGTCTGAAAGGTGCACAATTAATTCCTGGACTGGGGTTGGGGAGTTGCTGGAGGGACACAAAATTAATTAGAATTGGGGGTTTGAGGAGAAGCAGAAAGGCTGTTAATGCTAATTCACAGACATATAGAAGGGGCCGGCTGAAGGAGTTAAACAATCAGATGATAAGCCAAGAACTCTCTCTCTCTCTCTTTTTAGTTGGGGACCAGTCTCACAGGGGGTGGGAGTGGAGGTTGACTAATGATATTTGATGGCTGAACAATTCAGAAGGAAAGTTAACTGGACTGCTTTTCAATCTGTAAACCTTTGGTGAGGAAAACACCTTGTATTCAAATGACTATATTTTGAACAGCCATAGATTGTCCAACACTGGGTGAAAAGCTACTGGAAGGGACATTAGAATTAAACTTTATGTGGAACCCTCCTGGGCTTTGTCATAAATTCTGTCAGTCCTCACCCCCTGCAGAAAAGCCATCAAAAAATCTGGCAGAGGCTGGGAATCCATGGGAGATTGTATTTGTGCACGAGAGGGTTGTGTAGCCTAATTCTCCAGCTCTCTTTGGGAACGTATTTCTACTGAAGCAATTCTACCAATGACTTCCTCCTGCTTCTTCTGCCTCCCTAGAGCTCTATACATGGGAAAGCTAATGTTGTTTAAATATTCTGGGTAACTTCTGCCTCTCAGTTCCTGAACCCCTGTCAGCAAGGACTCATAATAATGTAAGGGAAGCAGACCTGCAAAGATACCTGAGCTCCTTTTTCACCTGGGGGACTCCACTGTGGGAAGAACTAGAGAAGACAAGGTGGCCCAATGCAGAAGCACAAATGTGGATATTCCACGGGGAATCTTACAATTTTTAAATGCTCCTTCCCTTCCCCCTCATGTAACATTGCTACAAAACGAGCATTTTCAACCTACACTATGCAAGGCAGACAGGAAAAATTGTACTCAAATAATGTAAAAGACTTAGGTGTCCCCTGGTGACCGAAAAGAAAACAAAACAAAAAACCGCAAATCATTTAAGGTTGTACTTTAATTGAATTATTCAATGACATTAATTTAAACATTAGTAAACAAATGCAATTTTGTGCTATGCTTTAAATTAAGTTTCTCGCATATGCATTTAATTGAAATGTATTGAGATGGTTATTTATGTTAATACAATAATTAAAAGCTGTTATTTAAGACTAACCATGAAATAGCTGTGTAACTACCTATATTAATAAGACAGTTAGTTAAAGCATAATGTCTATTGCTTTATAGTGTAATTTCAATAAACAGCTGTTGAATTAGATTAAGAGCCAAAGTGAAACTAAAGTGTTTTAACAACCTCAAAAGCTATTTGTTTGTAAGTATACTTCAGAGCAGTAGAGATTATTCCTGTTATACTACAGCTATAGCATAAGCATTAAATATGATTTTTCTAAGTGGTTTGATTCCTTTCTCTCAGATTTTCCAGCTACCCCACATGGCAGGTAAGGCTAGAGTCTGTGGGGAATGGCTTGGGTGGAGCAAGACATGTATGAAAGATTGTTTATAGGGTGATTTACTGTCTTTGTAGCCAGGCATTACTATTGACGTCAGTGAGATAGTGTGTAGATGTAAGTCAGGGCAGAAACTGTATTTTTAAGATATCATAATTCAAAAATCTCATTTGATTTTTTGTTAGAAAAAACTCTTCTGTGGCCCTAGTTTGCACTGATCAATTTTTAGACTAATAAAACTGGTGTGGTGGTGTTGGTTTTTGTTTGTTTGTTTGGTTGGTTGGTTGGTTGGTTGGTTGTTTTTTTTTGTGGCATGTAAAGTTGGACAGGGGAGAGTCTAATATATAGTAGAAAATCAGCAGCAGCCTTGTTTAGGAAGTGGCTGCCACCATTACATAATTAACACACAAAGAAGAGACACTTTCTGGTTCCTGGAGCTATGATGTTTCATGGGTGTGACTCATAGCACAAACACAGAACTCAGCCATTAGGGTGCGGTAGGTAGCAAGCACCAATGCTGTGCATTTATTTGTATAGTAGTTGTGATTCACAGGCTTCAAATTAGCACCCATTGTACTAGGTACACGGTACATAGATGCAATGAAAAAGATGTTCCATGCTCCAAAGAGCAGAAAAACTGATTCAAATATTCTTTTAAATGTAGTATGTATTGATCCTGCAAGTCAGTGGAAATATCAACATAAGAAAGAGTTGCTAGAATGTACCTTTATTTATTAAGTTTATGCCATCTTAGGATTCTGAAGGTTTTGGCTGTGTGTGTGTGGAACAGTGTGCTTAATTACTTAATTACACTTGCTCAGTTGTGCTTGAACCAATATTCTAAAGTTTAAAGCTAAGGAGCCCTTACAAAGTAAATGGGAACTAAAGTGCTTTTTATGCCTTTATTACTCCTTATGATTGCAGCTTTTTTCCCATTTCAAATGTTTTAAGTTTCTCTGGGACCATACTGAAAGAACAAAACTATTGAAGTCAAAAAGTGCTATGAAACACAGCTAGGCAAGAATTTCATAATGGAGGTTCTACGTGGCTCATGGTTTTGTTATATACTGATGAAATAAGTGTTGGCGAGACAAGCAAGGAAAGATGTACAACAAATAAAGAACACTAAATGGCCTCTAAATCATGGGAATTCAGCTTCTCCATGGAGCCCAAAATGAAAAAAAAAACAACCATCCAGCATGTGAGCAGCATATTACACAGCCCCAGAGATCCTCAGTGGGCTGCCTGGATGGCTCAGGCATGGCTGTTTAACGCACAGCAAACCACATGACACCTGAATTTGTTAAGCTAGCTCCAGAGGCAGCATGGGGATGCTAAACTGGTCCGATGGTGATAAAGGCATTCCTGGTAGTTTCAGAGGATCTCTACCTTTTGGTCTGCTAAAGTGAATACAGCTTTTCTGGATAATGCTACAAGTGTTGATCATTCAAAATGTTAAGTTCAAGCTGGTTCTGAGCATGGTATAAATGGCATGTTGACACAGTTTTTGATGTACTGACCTTTATTCTCCATTTCTTGCTATAGTCACCATATCACAATTCAGGATCCGTTCAGCCAAGCAAAAAATGTCATCAAACATGGTCTGCTTGGCCATAGTGTTTGGTGGGTCATTAGTAACTACATTACAAAAAATGTAATTTCCAAGTGCTGTTTTGGTGGTCCAGAGAGACCTGAATGTATCTATCCATAAGCATCAGCTCAGTTACCATGACAACTCATCAAGGAAGAACTCTTGATATCTTGAATAGCAGATCAGCGTGTTAGAGTGTCTCAGCTGCTACAAGGTCAAAAAAGCCTTTGAAATCCATTGTCAATGTATGTAGTAAGTAATAGCACTTGATCGCAGGTTCTTTGATTTGGTCAGAAACCTACCCAATCATCACTCAAGAGTTGTTCTGTCATGGGCACAGTTCTCTCATCCATTCCAAATTGTAGCTGCAACTCAACAGTATCAAGCTGATACTGGACAATAGCTGGCTGTTAATAGTTCTCTTTACCTGGCATTGATAAAGCTATTACCTTAGATTTTCACCCTAACTTACATATTATGTTCTTGTATGATGTGGGGTATGGAGATATGCCACCAGCATTTGTTTTTCTTCTCAAGATGTTGTGGTGCTTCTAGCCATACATGATCAAGCTTTTCCTATTTTCATGGAAGTTAGCGCCTTTTTGATTTCTTATTTAGGAAATGGATGGAAGTTTTAATACTGGTCAAACACTAGAGATTGTTTGTATTGATGCAATTTTTTTTTATTGAAACCTTGAAAGTTTTATTTGTATTTGTTTAATGATGTTGGTAATGTGTGTGGCAAATCTGGACAGACTTTTTTCTGTACCAAATATCCTAATGAGTATATATGTTTTACTGCTAGATCTTGACATCCATTTCTGATATTGCTTTTCTCCTAACCTGCTTTTTGGGCTACATTCAGCTTTCTAAGAGGTGACTGGCTATTTCTGGATTGATAGGTTTTTATACTATTCAAAAGAGATCTGCACATTGCTCACCCAGACATGAGATGGCCTTAAAGATAGCTTTTTGGTAAATCTTGAATATGTGTGATCTATTGAGATATTGTGTGGGGGTACAGACTGTATATTGGCCAGTGATCTTAGTGTATTCATTCTAATTGCTTTCTGTAGTTCCAACATAGCTTTGGGGAAAAGATCATGATAAATATTTGAATGAGAATGAAGTGACTCTAGTTGTGGAGAAAATTTCCAAGGGCCTTGCAGGTGACTGTTGGAGGGAGGTCTCCAACAGAAACAACCCAGCTGAGGTCAGGGGAATAGCCCTGGTTTCAGAGGGCAGAGTGAAAATTAGCTGCTTGCTTAAAATCACAAAGGGTATGTCTACACTACCCCACTAGTTCGAACTAGCAGGGTACTGTAGGCATACCACACTTGCAAATGAAGCCCGGGATTTGAATTTCCCGGGCTTCATTTGCATAAGCGGGGAGCCACCATTTTTAAAACCCCGCTGGTTCGAACCCCATGCAGCGCGGCTACACGGGGCTTGAACTAGGTAGTTCGAACTAGGATTCCTATTCCGAACTACCGGTACACAGCAGGGTTTTAAAAATGGCGGCTCCCCGCTTATGCAAATGAAGCCTGGGAAATTCAAATCCCGGGCTTCATTTGCAAGTGCGGTATGCCTACATTACCCTCCTAGTTCGAACTAGGAGGGTAGTGTAGACATACCCAATGAAGGCATAATTCATTGACAGCAGCCCAATCTGCTAGGCCTATCCCACTTTGATCAGATTCTTTATAGCCCAGACAGTGTGGTGGCTAGAAAAGTCTACGGCATAGATGGCAGGATCTTGGAGTGATGGTAGAGAGGATAACCATCCCTGGTTAGGGGGCCTGTAGACCTTAGCCACTTCAAACTGACTGATACTTATGATGTTGCCATAGTCAGATGTAGATGGTAAACTCAATCTTATATAAGTGCCCCCATCATATTTTACATGCAAACTGTAGTCTATGAGGTTGAAACCAGAAATGATTAATTGGCAGGTAATTAAGGGACTACAGATGAATTTCCTGAATGCAGATGACAGTGTTGTGTCAAAAGACAATGTTTTTTAGAACAGAGGGTTTTGTGGCTGATAGGCCCTTGACATTCCACTATAGCCGTGGTCCCCAACCCGGTGCCCGCGGGCGCCATGGCGCCTGCCGGGCCCTTTACGTGCGCCCGTGGAGCAATCTGGGCTGGCCCTGCCCACAGGCGTGCGGCAGGTGCCAGCCCCGGGTGCATGGCCGGCCCCGGCCCTGGGTGCGCCACGTGTGCCGGTGCCAACCCTGACTCCCGCCCCCGGGTGCACCGTGCGTGCCCTTGCCAGCCCTGGCCCTGGCCCTGGCCCCGGCCACGCGGAACCTGGGCAGCCGGTGCCGACCTCGGGCGTGCGGTGCATGCTTGGCCCCGCCCCCAGTCACGTGGCCTGTGAGCTGCCCCGCCCCCGTACTCGCTGCGTGTGAGCGGCCCCACCCCCAGGCGCCCAGCAGCCCCAAAACGTTGGGGACCACTGCACTATAGTATCTTGAGAAAAGATCCAACATTTATGGCATTTCCTTGTCCAGGTCCACAGTAATTGGGATCCAGTAGATTTGGTTCATTGTGGCAGCTTTGGTTTCCCTTGGAGGAATATGACAGGGGATATGACAAGAATACAGCTGCCTTGTAACTGCCTCGTACCAACATTGTTTTTATTAAGAATGTGTAATACTGCCAAGATTCACAAATATGGAGCAAGTTTGTCCAACCACAGAAAGAGTCTCACATTGAGTTTTGACCTGCTACCTGATGTTTCTCCTGTGGGTATTCAGGAGGGACCTTAGTCCAAAAAATCACTCACCATTTTGTATTTTCAACCAAAGAGCAAAATGTGGGGGGAAATTGTGCTGAGTTTGAATATCACAAAACCAAAATAAGAACAAATTCATGTAATCCTTTTTGACCCACCCAAAACCACTAATTTTTTGAACAATAAGAGCTATGATGTTTATAGAATGACAGTGCTGGTCAGTGTTTTGCTATGTGTCCTTGTTTGTTTTCTGATATTTGAAGAACTATGGGATGGGCAAGTCAAGGTGAACAATATTCTCAGTGTAATCAAAATTTTCTAAAATTAGTTCACTTTTTATTTTATATGAGAGTTTTTATAAAAACTATACCAAAAGTGAAAACATCCTGTCAAGTGTATATGTTTTCTCCTTTTGAAGTTGTCTATCCTGAAGAGATGATTATATCAGTAGCTAGATAACCACACTGGCACAAATGTGACAATCACGCAGCAGGTGTCAACCCTGCTTTGCAGAAACTAATTTTTAAAAACTAACCAAAAAAGGGGTCTTGGCTGAAACATTTGCATGGTGATTAGTCTAAGTGCAGATTCCCTACTAATCTTCCATGGAATTATTTTGTATCTGGATTGGTAAGGAAACAGATGTAAGGCCAGTTCTGGAGTGTATGCATGTGTGTGCGTGTATGTGTGTGCATGTTTAGGCAAGACATACATGTTCACTGGTTCAGATTATGGCTGTTAGTCACCCAAAATAATTATTTTCAGTAGTTGGGTTCCAGCACTGGGCAAGCTCCACACTCACTGTTTCTACCTCAGGCTTAGGCAACTGGCAGAACAGCCCACCCAGTCACTAGCCTTGTTAAGCTTCCCGGGCTTTCAGGCCTTGCTGACTGCCCTGGGGAAAACCTGTGTAACAATGGATAAAAGACTTTGGCCTCCCAGCTTACTTACAAAGGATCCTCTTCATTCATCCTCTTAGTGAGAAATCCAGTTGAATGCTTTTTGAAATCTTTCAAATTTCAAAAATAAAATAAATCTTCTTAGTTCATTCCCCAGTGAGTCTCTTTACTGCACTGCCATGTTGTTGTGCACCTCAGGCCCTCTACATCAGAGAAGTCAATTGAGAGCATGCCTTCATTTCTGTGGTTTCAGACGGGTACCCAGCAAAAAAGATACTTACTTCCTTGTGATAAAAGAAAGAAAGAAAGAAAGAAAGAAAGAAAGAAAGAAAGAAAGAAAGAAAGAAAGAAAGAAAGAAAGAAAGAAAGAAAGAAGACTTCTCTGGAAATGAGACAAATTAGTGTGTGTTTAAATAATTTGCTAGCAAACTGTTCACCAATTTCTCATCACCACACACTAACTTTATTTGCAGCAGTCTTGGGAGAGGACAGATTGATGCAAAACTCCAAAACTACTTTGGGTAGGAATGTGGGACGAGGTCTGAGAATGAGGCCTTCCAGTTGGAGACAGAGAAATATTGCTCTGTGTATGTTGGTTTTAGTATGTTTGTCATTGTCACATGTGATGCCAATAGAAGCTACACAGCGACAGGGCAATAACATGTATATACACACACCTCTTTCCCTCCCTGCATTGTCTCCATTTAATTTAAACTGATGTTTAGATGGCCTGGTAGCTGTCCAACTCCTCTGTTATCTTCAGGAAGTTGATGGTTTCCGAAAAAGCAGGTACATTCTTTCAGAAGCCCTGTATGCCTCATTTTATGAGGAATAAGGGCTCTTCTGAAAGAGGAGGTTTTTTCCCATATTTGGCCCCGTGGAGGCGGTCCAAATCATAAAATCATAGAGCTGGAAGAGACCTCACAAGTTCATCAAGTCCAGTGCCCTGCCCAAGGCAGGACCAATCCCAACTAAATCAACCCAGCCAGGGCTTTCTCAAGCTGAGACTTAAACACCTCTAGGGATGGACATTATACCACCTCCCTAGGTAACCCATTCCAGTACTTCACCACCCTCCCAGTGAAATAGTTTTTCCTAATATCCAACCTAGACCTCCCCACTGTAACTTGAGTAACAAATGTCAGAAAAGCCTTTTCAGAAAAAAAAAAGCAAGAAAAGGTATGCATTTTGCATATCTTTTTCCGGAAAATGATCACAGTGTAGACATAGCCTCTGACCCCATTCTGTGGGCCAGTGCAAGAGGGGCTATTATTGGCCTCTTCTGCCTCAGATGTTTATATCACTTTAGAGAGATTTTAGAGCTGAGCTGGCTACTGCTGACCAGCCAAGCTGAACATTTGCCCCCTGTAGTCACACTTTCCCTGTTAGCTAGACTGAGAGGTGTAGTTAACTTTTGGAGTTGGGGGATCCTAGACTTATTTGGACAGAGCTATGAAACACCCTTTGGGTGTTCGAACTAGGGAGGTAATGTAGTCAACCGGAGTTGCAAATGAAGCCTGGGATTTGAATTTCCCGGGCTTCATTTGCATGTTGCTGGGAGCCGCCATTTTTAAATGTCCGCTAGTTTGGACTCCGTGCCCCGCAGCTACACGCGGCACGAACTAGGTAGTTCGGACTAGGCTTCCTATTCCGAACTACCGTTACTCCTCGTGGAATAGCCTAGTCCGAACTACCTAGTTTGTGTCGCGTGTAGCCGCGGGGCACGGAGTCCGAACTAGCGGACATTTAAAAATGGCGGCGCCCGGCAACATGCAAATGAAGCCCGGGAAATTCAAATCCCAGGCTTCATTTGCAACTCCGGTTGACTACATTACCACCCTAGTTCAAACTAGGGTGGTAGTGTAGACATACCCTTTGAGACAGACGATGCTGGGTTGTACAAGGTGGGGTGTGAGGTGCAAGGAATCTCTCCATGAAGGGGCCATGCACAATAGGAAAGCAAGTACTCTACAGCACTAGTTCTACTGCTGCCTGCAGCCTTTGCATAGGGTGCAGAGAGGATAAAGGGCAATGTACTTGATACTCTCTCTGGCCCTCCAAAGCAGCTGGGTGCAGAAGGGATCTGCTGGTCAGTGGTGGTGCAGGGCCATGTGGGATCCTGAACTTACTGACACTTCTCTCTCCCCCCTACCGCCTCCCCCCCAACATTTCCTTCATGGGAGCACGTTAACAAATCCACTTGTCTGGTGAGTTAGTTTTGACACTTGCTTCTACTGAATTTACCTTGATTCATTAGTCAAGGAAATCCAACAGCTCCTTTCCCCCGCCCCCCATCACACACTGTATTCCCAGTCTATACATAGCCTGTAGCTTGTTAAATAATTATTTATCCTTTAAGAAATTCCCATTAATCTCTGACGAAGAAGAGCAATAGTAGGTTAGTCAGTCATCATACATATAATCTGACTCATTTTTTAAAGTGTCATTAATAGCTTTCATTAATTACATGTCTACAGGTTTTTTTTTAAAGCCACCCCTCTCAACCACAGTGTCCTTTCATTTTCCAGGAGTAATTTGTCCAAAATAACCAAAATTAAGACATTGATACTCTTTTTGACCAAATCAAGCAGAAAAATACATACGTGAGGCAAATGGAGGGTGCAGCATTGATGCTTTCTATTTACTTGTAAGCTTCCTTCAATACAGGTCCCCCCCATATCAGCCACTCAGAAATATTCCTATTGGGATAATTTGTGGTGGTAGGAATAGCCTTGAATGAGGTGCATTCGCTGCACCACCTAGGAATAACCTTAGGAGATATTGTAATTCTTCTGTACAATAATTTCCTCCACTACTTCCTCCAAGAGGGTAGTAGTTTCCTGCTGGCCTGTATCAGGAATAAATGACAATACCCCAGTTGCCCTCTTAGCTGCACTGGCTAGTAAACAGGGGGAGGTGGCTTTAGAACCAAGGCTCCTCCCATTCCTCTATACTGCTTCACTCCACTCAGCATCCACCTGCTCTATGTGTAGGTAGCTCATATAGGGGTATAGTGGGAGTATTTTACTCCCTTGCTGAGTCAAATAAGCCAAGTCATGATTCAGCCCACAGGGAGAAAATAAGATGGTGCACATGCATAGGGAAGTCTTTTGCTTGCTCACAATGTTAGTGATCATATAAAAGGGTTACAAACTACCTCTTTTACAATAAATGCTGGATTTCAAAACAAAAGGCTGTTTTTCCCCCTTGCTGGGGAAGTGGGGAATATCAGAAGATGAGAGCAGACATTCTGTGTTTTCGTATTCAATATTAGTCCATTACTTGGCTGAGACCCAGATCTATTGTGGTGAGAAAGTAATAGATGAACTAACTGGGGACCCAGACTCTCTGGCTCCTGTCCAAGAAACATTAAAAAATGGAGTACTGAACATAACAAGTAGGATGATGAATGCAAATGTTGATCTCTTATTGAAAGCTGTTAAGTTATTAATATGTTAAGTTTCTAGATGTGCATTTGGATTTAAATACCTGCTGCTCGTGGTTGTACACCTAAATGACCTGCTGACCTACTTCACTGAAATCATATTTAAAGTAGTTTTACCTTGGAAAGATAGTTTTTCAGGAAGTGGCCTGTTTAACACTAATAATAATGCTGCCTAATGCTGAGTTGCTACTTCTGGAAGCACCATTTCCATGATTATGGAAATAGTCTCTTTCAGCTCTGAAAGCTATATGGCCAGGCAGGTGACCCCTGGCCCCAGATTGCCAGTACATCATGTCTTCCTCACCAGCAAGCTAGGATCAGATCCTTAAACTGAATTGAGGCTCTGGGTCCTAGTTTTACAGTCTGAAGGTAGGAGGGCCTTGCAATAAGCTTGTGTAAGATCTTTGGGTCATGAGTCTCATGTAGAGTGTCCACAAGTTTCTTAAGGTCTGCTGAGAGGGAGATAGATTGAAAGAACCCAATAAATCTAAAGCTTGTAGAGAGTGGATAGTCCTTGTCTAATCTCATTAGATTTTGCAGAGAGTTGGCGCATTTATCCTGGCAGAGCCTTACTCATGTACTTCTGAACCAGACTGATCACCGAGCTTACTTATACACACCACAGGTGGAGCCCTGTGCAGACACAAAATAGGTATCTGCACAAATGATCTGCAGATGTGGATACCCATGGCTATAAAGTGGATATCTGCAAATTTGCAGGGTTCTAGATACAAAATTGGCAGCTGCATCCATATCTGAAAAATGTGCCATGGACATCCATGGACTAACCTTAAGACCCTTTAAAGCTCTGCCAAATAGAGCTAGAGTTTAGAGTAAACTTTAAATAAAGACTTTTACACACGTCGCCCCCTAGTGGCTACACAGTCTAATATTGTTTTGCATTCCATTATGCTGCTACTAATAGAGATGTAGCCATGTATGCTGCTGTGATTCTTCTAAGGCCCTACCCAAGGACCTCAGGAGGCATTTTATCCTTAGTCTACCCCTGTAGTAAGGTCCGGAGAAAATAAGAAACATGGATTATCCCTTCATGATAGCAGTCTTGACATCTAGACAGACTTGATCATGCAGGTCCCGATTGTGGCTAACCTTTATTGAGTGTGCAGTGAGAGGAAGGGTGAACCCACCTCGCTTGTGAAGAGCAGTAGTGCATTTCAACAAGCAGAAGGTTTGCATTTCTAACTGACATATAGTGGTGCGGAAGCATCAGGATGTGGGGAAACCTGATTATGTCCTTTTCTCTGTTAGGCACTTATTCAAGGGCCAGCCACAACCTGGCCCTAAATTAATGTAACACAATTTATAATGCAATCTTGGCATTTTATTGTTACATTGGAGAAAGTACATGAGGTTTTCTTACCACATTTAATCTTTCCTGAAGTCCATGATGACACGAGCCTCAATAGCCCATACCAAATCATTTCTGGAAAGATAGTTGATGGATTACTATTTAAGAAAACATGCAAAAGTTTACAAGAAACAAGAAAGTTGGAAAGCTAGGGGTGTTTTTAAATTAAATGCTTTTTTAAAAGTCATATGTGTGTAGCACTGACACTACAGTTTTGTTCACAACATAGACTTCTGAAACTTCTCTTTATAGAAAAGAAATAAGCAAAACAGTTTAGGGCCAGCTTTTCACAATCAGCCATAAATCCCATTAGCATTCATCAGATGTGTTTGTCAGGTTCACCAAGGGCGCATATACACAGCAGGGCTTAACTCAAAATAAGCTATGCAAATTGCGCTTTGCATAGCTTATTTTGAAACAGCTTATTTTGAGTTTTGGTGATGTCTACACAGCACTTATTTCGAAATACAGCACTCTTCCTTTGACTTCCCTTAGGGTATGTCTACACTAGCTCATTAATTCGAGCTAGGTAAGCAAATGAAGCCCGGAATTTAAATATCCCGGGCTTTATTTGCATGTTCCCATCCGGTCGCCATTTTGAAATGTAACTAGCCCGAACTCACTGCCACGCAGCTACACACGGCAGTGAAACGTTAATTCGAACTAAGTCCTTAGTTTGAATTAACTCTTACTCCTCATTCCACCAGGCAGCAAGTTCCGGCTAGTGAAATTTCAAAATGGCGACCGGACGGGAACATGCAAATAAAGCCTGGGGTATTTAAATCCCGGGCTTCATTTGCAACTCCGGTCACCTCATTTGCTTACCTAGCTCGAATTAATGAGCTAGTGTAGACATACCCTTACCCCTCATACAATGAGGGTTACAGGAATTGGAGTAAGAAGTCCTTCAGCTTGACAGTATTTCGACATTTTATTGAAATAACTGCCAGCTGTGTAGATGCGGACTATGTTATTTCAAAATAACAATAGCGATTTCGAAATAATGTTGCTCTGTAGACATAGCCCAAGAGAACAGATCCTTGTTCGTTACATTTTGATTGTAGTGTTCTCCCTCTTGAGTTAGTTTTTAGTAAAGGAATTATGTTATGTTGGATCTTACAGGTGAATGATAGGGAACATTTCTTTTTGCTTTCCCTATTTACGCCCCATTAATGTTTTGAGCATTCCCAAAGCTTACATAAGCTGGATGACCCCTTTTGTTGTTGTTGTGGGAAGCAAGCTTGCTCACATGGTGGGTTTTTCCAAACACTCTGAGCTTTAATTGTTGCATGCAAATTGTTTAATAAATAATGTTGGCGAGGAAAAAAAGAAAGAAAAGATATTAATTAAGAAAAGGATTTAGGCTGACTCAGTCTCATACATGAGACAAAAGGTTAAGTAAATGCCAAGGCCGCTATGCCTCTTCAAACAATGAATATTAGTTTTAGAATCATTAATGTCTGCTTAGAAAACAGAGTCATATTGGAGACTTGTATGCCAAAATAACCAAGGCCAGGGCTATTTCTTTTCAATTTGAAGCTAAATTATTCTCCAATAGAGGGCTAAATGTATGCAATTAACAGAGCTAGGTAGGACAACAGGGAATGGCACTTTTAATATGCAGCCAAATTGAGATCAAGTTTTTCTTTGAATCTGGTAACTTAAACATTTAATATGCAAAACCCAGCTCTACAACAGAGTTAGTGAAAAATAAGCAGACAATTAACTCCTTCACTACTTATCAGTGCAGTTTGAGAGTGGTTGGCATACTGTCTTCTGACTGTAGCAATTTTACAAGTCAGTAATCACAAAAAGAAAGGAATTTCAAGTGTCTTCTGCACTTGGTGAAAGATATGGAAGGTCTTTCAAAGTAATTTAGAAGTAGAATTACTGCACCATATTTTTAAGGCTAACCTGCTAAACTGGTTTGAATTACAAATATTTCCTGTTTTTTGTTGCATTGGAATATTTTAAAAATAAATAATAATGAGGTTTTTAAAGAGATGGGTGAATCTCAAAGGATTTGGTTTACAGATACAGCTAAAAGTCAAGGAGCTCATTCAAACTACTCAGCACTCCCATGACTGCAAAAACGAAGTGCCCACATACCAGTGAGATAAATTCAATATGAGGGAAGAGTAGCACCTCAACAGAGGGCCAGGCCCTATTTTTCTAGTCTCTGTACCAACCTAGTGAGAGACCGTGTGTGCCAAAAATACACAAGAAAAAGTGAGTTTGAGACAGGATTCACTATCAATCATATCCATCTTAAAGATGGGGAAATGACACTGTGACCTTGTCTAGACTAGGATAAAAGATGTTCTATTAATGTAAATGTTAACCAATCCATGCTAACACATCTTAAAATTTTTGTATAGACAAGGCAATATATACGTCAATATGCACTAGCAGATTAAACTAAAGCCTAGACTCTCCCTAAACTTTAACCTGAATTCTCCTTTTCTACCTCAGGTATTTAAAACATGAAATCATAGAATCATAGGAAAGGAAGGAACCTTGAGAGGTCATCAAGTCCAGCCCCGTGCATGTTAGTTAGCATTTGTTAACATCAGACCTTCAAATCCTAGTCCAGATAACAAGAAAAGAGAGCTCATGTAGAGCACTTTTCATGGGTCTCAGGGAGATTTAGAAGGTGATCAGTATTCTTGTCTCTATTTTACAGTTAGGGAAACTGAGGTATGGAGTGGGGCCATGACTTACCCAACAGTCCAGTGTCTGAGCAGGGACTAGACTGCAGGTCTCCTGAGTCCCAGTGCAGGGCTTTAGCTGCTGGGCCATAGCACATAAAGTGATCAGACCAGGATGTCAGAAAGTCTGTGGTAGAGCTAAGAATTGAATCTTGCTCTCTTGAACAAGTTCAATGCCTTTTACCATAAGCCATCTTTCCCCTTCTGGTAGGAACATAGTTCAATAGAAACTGGACTGCAAATCTCACACAAATATGTTCTTTTAACATGTCCGGCTTATGGTCAAGGAAGCAATACCACCGTCCAGCCTTCCACATGTCATTTTTTAATCACCTTTTGCTGCCAGTCTTAATCTGAATCTGGATTGTTGAAACCTACAAAAATATTTGTACTGACAAATTAATTCAAATCTTTCTGAATGCCTTTGCTTTTACTTTCAGTTCAGCTCTGAGCAAAAGTGCAGTTGGGTTTTCATTTCCTATAACATAAGTGTGTCCTCCAAGCCACGTGTAGCATCACAGCAGAGTGACTCCATTTTACAGTCAATGGGATCATGCAAATAATCCCAGTATTTTGAAAATGTACACTTAAATATTTCAGATTATTTCCCCAAGCTGCTGGAGAAAATTAATAGTTTATGTACAGATCTCATCTAATTAAATAAATCCTACTGTGGCTTTGGTCCTGCAGATCTTTGCACTGTGCTCAGTAGGGAATGCAAGATTGCTGTGCTCCAGGGCAAAAATAAGTGGAGGCTATGTTTTGATATACATAAAGTTAACCATCAGGCTTTGTCCTCTGCATCGTGCAGAAGTAAACCTCTAATCCCATCCACTCTCCCTCTCTACATTAAAGAGCACAGAGGAGGGGCTAGAAAATGGGTGTTTCTGAGGGAACAGTCAAGCACCATCCTTGGCATATGAGCAGTATACTTATTTTCTCACTTTCGATTTAGGTCTTATTGCTGCAGCAAGGCAAGAGTAAAATGAATATCAGACAAGTGCACCTTAATTTATGCCGCATCACTTTGTTACCTCCACAGCTGGAGTTATAAATAAAACATGCCAAATACCACACTCTCCTGTATTTGGCAGCAAGATGGGGTATTTTTAGTTTGCCAGAATTTAAGGCATTTTCATTAAAAAAAAGGAGAAGCTTTAAATGACTCTCAATGTTTTCTGAATCAGGACGTTTGGTCCTTTGGAGAATGCACTTTTGTGACAGGGCCTCAGCATTAAGTAAGTTTGTTTCTTTTCATCCCCCCAATGTCCTGAATGCTGGATGAGCAACAGGATGCTTCTCCCAGAGTAGGCTAGCAGAGTGGTTCCTGCTTGACTGTAAGATCTATGAGTGCAGCGAGAGTGATTTAAGAACATCATTTCCTCAAGTGGGACCATATAAAACTCATTCTTTGCAAATACAGATTGAACCTCTCTAGTCCAGCACTCTCTGGTCCAGTATTCATGGTCGGGCATGATTTCAGATAGCGGGATGTATGCTTGTCATGGGTTGGCCAAGTTTAACTATCCCTGGCTGGCACCACGGTTGCAGAGTAACTGGGCTTGGACCAGCTGGGACACTGGACAGCATCAGAGAGACCAGTAGCTTGGACCCCAGGGCCACATTGGAGCCCCCAGTATGTGATTGACCTTCTATGGCTCAACAAATGCTCTAGTTTGGCACCAGTCAGGTCCTGAGGGTGCCAGGCTAGAGAGGTTCATCCTGTAATCAGAAAGCATTAGGTATTCAAAAAGGTGTTTAAATGTCTCCAAATTTCACAAAAATTCATCCAGAAATTCATCCCAGTGCCACATTTTTCTATCTGTCAGAGATATTCATTTATCATCATTAGAGTATCTAGTTCATTATTCTCCTTCTTAGACATTTTAATAGCCAATCAAGAAGCAGGAGCAATGTATTGTGATTTGGTTGTCCAGCCACACACCTACAAAGAATGAATAGTGCTTCACAATGAAGAGTTTTCACATGACCCATAGCCTGAAAAATACTAGACAAATAGACAAGCCAAGTAGTACCATGCCTGCAAATAATAAGCTCTCTAGCAGAAACCAGGAATGGCTCACAGATGATATGCAAGTAATAAAGAAAAATACAGCTGAATTTGCAACATAGATTATTCAGACATAGGAGTTCCACCCTCAAGTAGATCTGTGGCCCATATAGTCCAATATGCTGATTTTAATGATAGCCAGCATCAAATGCTTCATAGAAGAGTTCAAGGAACCCTACAGTAGCCCAGTATAAGCTAATTACAGGCAGTCCCCGAGTTACGCGGATCAGACTTAGGTCGGATCCGCACTTACGAACAGGGCTTTTCTCGCCCCGGAACTCGCGGGCGGCGGGACCACCCAGACGCTCAGTGGTCCCGCCACCGCGTCCTCTGGGGTGAGAAAAGCTGCTCCGGGTGTCGCTGGTCTGCTGGGAGGGGTCCCCAGCAGACCAGGGACACCCCGAGCAAAGCCTTGGAGGCACGGGACCCCACCGCCTCTGCGTCTTTGCTTGGGGTGTCCCTGGTCTGTTAGGGACCCCTCCCAGCAGACCAGGGATACCCCGAGCAGACCAGGGACACCCAGAGCAAAGCCGCAGAGGTGGCGGGGTCCCCCCCCAGCGGACCAGGGACACCCGGAGCAAAGCCTTGGAGGCGCGGGATCCCGCCGCCTCTGCGGCTTTGCTCCGGGTCTCCCTGGTCTGCTGGGGGGGGGGGGGGAGTGGAGCGCAGATAGTGCACCCCCCCCCCCAGCAGACCAGGCTTTTCTTGTGGACGCCTGGGGTAGAGCAGCTGGGGTGCTGCCGGGTTGGTCCTGGGGGGACCTACCCGGCAGCGCCCCAGCTGTTCTGTCCAAGGCTCCAGATTCAGCCGCTGTTGAAACTGATCAGTGGCTGATTCCAGGAAGCTGGGGGCAGAGCTTCCTGTAGTCAGCCCTGGTCAGTTTCAGCAGCAGCGGCTGAATCTGGAGCCAGTTCCGAGTTACGTACAAATTCAATTTAAAAACAAACCTATAGTCCCTATCTTGTACGTAACCCGGGGACTGCCTGTATACACTAATATATGGCTAATATAGACCATATAACCACATAGGTTAATTCACATGGGCTACATCTACACTACATGTTTTCTCAGCAAAAAATATGCAAACGAGGGACTCATTTGCATGAGTCACAATCTCATTTGCATATTTCCTGCCGATCCACTTTAGCGCTGGTGTTTTTGCACAAAAACAAGCAGTGTGGATGTTTTCTTTTTGTGCAAAACCCCCTTTTTCTGCAAGATCCTTATGCCCCCAAAAGGAGGTATACCGATCTTGCAGAAAAAAGGTTTTTTTTTGCGCAAAAAGAAAATGTCTACACTGCTTGTTATTGCGCAAAAACCCCAGCACTAAAATGGATCGGCAGAAAATATGCAAATGAGATTGTGACTCATGCAAATGAGTAGTGTAGATATAGCCATGGTGTCTGTATGACAAATGGCTGCCTATAGCCATGCCAAGGGTGGAGTCACTGGCTCCATCCAGTCCCATGCCACTTATTGCCTTGAGCATTGAGACCTGACATTTAAGGCACAGGTACAAGTGTGTCAATGACGGGGATGTAGGCAGTGATTCCCAGTAGTTAGAGCTAGAGTCAGGTCTTGTGGACAGGGCTGGCATCAGAGGTCAGGAATCAGAACTGAGGCCTAGAACCAGCGAAAGGAGCCACAGCTGGAGCTGAAGTCAGGCATCAGAACCAAGGCTCAAGATTGGGTTACTTGGAATAAGGCAGCAGCTGGACTGGGCACAAGGCAGGCACAGGAGGTATTGCAACCATGGGCATCTGCTGAACTGTGGTGGGCTTAGAGCTGGTTTGCTGCCTCTTCCCATCAGTGAGGCAGGCTGCTGCTAGGTCCTGCTGCCAGACTGGCAGTCCTGCCTCCTGACAGCCTCACTTCAGTTCACAGTGGCAGTGTGATTGAAAGAGTTGTCTGGCCTAGAGAGATTAGTGGGAAATGGCTCTGAAGAAAGCGTACTTATGCCTTCCTCCACAGGCCCTCTGAGGAAGAGCAGGGACCTCCTTAGCTTTCACCTCTGCCATATACACTGTGCTTCTGCATTCAATAAGACCTGTCATTGCTACTCACCCCACCCCCGTCACTGCAGCCTCTTTCATCCCCTTGTGCATCGGGACAACTATCCCCAGGATCAGTCAGTCCAGGTCAAAGCTGGTTTATGTGGCTTTCTACAGTTCAGTTGCCCAGGGACTCTGATGATGCAAGCATTATAAAGCAGGGGTGGGGCGAGGAGGGAGAGATGCTATATAAAACTGACTGAATCCATTTCAGCAGCTGGCCCTCAAAATGAATAAAGGGTATGAGACTAAACTGCAAAGAGAGCTAAACTGTATCTGTACAAGAGTTTTCATTGAGGCATTGATATTAAACCTACTTTCTATTGTACTTTTGATATTAATGTGCATAATGTGTTGGTAGTTATTGTAAAGGTTACTTCAGTCTCAGCTGCCAAATGTTTTGAGCTTTGATGACTACTCCAACCCACTCTCTCACCTCTAACCAATCTGCTCTAGGCCTTTCTATCAGATTTTCCCTGATACTCTGATCTACATTCATTTAGTTCCCATTTGCTCTTCCAGCTATCCATCTTTCAGCCCCTCATGGCTACTTGAAACCATGGTTTCTTAGCACTCCCACTGCCTCTATGGGCCTTTGTCACTCAGTTTTTCCCTCCCCACCGCCCCCACCAGCTACTCTCTCTCAAATTGCTTAGCCCGGAAGGCCCCCTCCTCTCTCAGTTTTTACCTTTTCTTCCTTCTCTCTCCCCCTCCCCCAGACAATATACTCAACTCTGTCTCCTCAGGTTCCCGGAAGTCTTCTTTCCATGCTAGGTGTCTTTCTCTAGGCATTGCTGTTCATCTACCCCAACTCCTGATCAGTTAGAATTGAGCCATCAGATCTTGCTGGGAGCAGGAAGGCACTTGTATTAAACCTGATCTTTCCTCAAGAGATCTCACCCAGTTTTATAGCTCAACTTGTCCCATCAGTCAACATATTTCAGACTTCTGAAAAGCTGGACAAGAGCTGGGTTCTGGTTCTAGACACTAATAAACTCTCCATTGTCATGCTTTCACACCTCTATGTTTTACATTATTGGTTTTGCTACTTTCTGCCTCAGCACTGAAATAGTACAATAGAAATATCTTTACATTTTGCATACATTAACAATTATATTGCTTCTCTCTCTGGGCCAGAACAAGAAGTACCAGTTCTCACAAAAGTAGCCCTGTCTATCAGTAGTACTCTGCTTTTCCATTGAGTATTTATAATGGGCTTCTTTCTAATGATGTAAAAAATAAGAACTACTCTGACTTTGGAGGCAATTTTGCACTTGAGATGAATAGAAATACTTTTGTGTTAATTTCAAAATAACAACACAAATGTCTACACAGCCATTCTGTTATTTTGAAATAATTTCAAAATAACGGATGGCTTATTCTTTAATCTGTAAACCTCATTCTATGTGGAATAACGCCTATTCCAAAATAACTATTTCAAAATAAGGAATGTGTAAATGTTCCACTGCTGATATTTCAAAATAGCCCCTCACCAGGGCCATTCTAAGTTATTCCTCCCCAGTGCCTCCTGGGACTCTAAATTGAGATAGCACATCTACATTAGGGAAGCCTGTCTTGGACTAATTTTGAGGCTTTCCTGTAGTGTAGATGTGCTATTTTGAAATAAGCTATTTTGCAATAACTATTCTGGAATAGCTTATTTTGAAATAAGCAGACAGTGTAAACGTACCCTTGGATTGTGTTTGTATAGCACTTTAAGTAATAAAGCTAAAATATGGGTAAGAGTCTCACGGTACAAAAATATAAGTAGTTAGTGAGATCATAATTGCATTCATTTCAGGAAAATTGTGTGGTATGGAAGAGAACTCATTAGCCTTCTTGTGCTTCATCATTTATCAGCTTGTGCCTCACATGTCACAGCTACTGTCTGTTCTGGCATCCAGTGGGGTACCACAGAATTCCTGGAGAATTCTCAATTTAGACTTCTGAGTTCTACTGCACGATACAGTTGGCTATGTGTTAATTGTGGCAGATAGAACTTTTTACAATATATTCCTAATGGGATTAAAGCAAAGCAGTGTGATTTGCCAACTCCAGGAAGCATGGACAAATGAAGCCTCATCAAAAATTAGCCCCCCTTCTTCTTGTAAACATTTCATTTCAACTTAAACTATGGCAAGCAAAGACTAATAATCCCTACTCATTGTGCAGAACTCTTTTAGTGGAACATTTTACTTTAGTCCTGTTTCAAATCATAACCACCTATTCAATCATATTAAAAAACCACTTTACCTTTAAACCATGGTCATCATGCTTAAGTTTGTGCATACATGTGCTGTTCTTACATGGAAATCTGTGCCCACTAAAACTTGGAGGTGAAAAATGGAAAGCAATTGCAGAATCTAGGAAGAGATCCCTTTGTAAGTTTGGCCTCAGAGTTCATAGATATTCTCTGAAGAGTTTGTACTGACTGTTTTCAGTTTGGTATTTGAGGATATAAAGACTATGAATACACTTTTCAGAGATCAAGCTATTAAAAAAGAAATCCCAGTTAAAACAGAAATTCCAGTTAAAATAGCGAAAAAAAAGCAAGGCAGTAACATACTTGCCAGTGGTGACTTTTTCAGCCCCGAACTCAAATCTGTCTTCACAACCACAAGTACTTCACAACAATCTGCTGTGGCGATTTGTCCATACATTTTGGTACATATATCAGCCATGCTTGAGATATCTTGGTAGGAAAGTTGATACAATCTAGTTCAAGTAGCTCAAGCCACTTCCATCAGTTCATGCCTGGGCTGCAAGAAAATACTGTTAATCCTCATGAATCACATTTCAGTATATCTCACCATATTATGTAAGAGAGAAAGGACCTGTGTGATCTAGTAGTTTGAGCCTGATGCTTGACTTCACATCCTATCAAACACCATCCCTCCCTCCTTCCCAGCTGGACTTGGAATAGTCAATTACCCCTCTGTCTCAGTTTTGCTGAAACAATAACACGTATGTAACTCTCATATGCAGTCATTAAGTTTAGAGGCTTGTGGCTATAGCTTGTATTTTGCCCTTCACCTGCCATGAGCATGACCATATAATTATTGTAATTCTAGGTTCTCTCTTGACTGCTCCTCATCATGGACACTCTACAGAACAAGTCTGATATCTCCTGCACTCTTCTAATGGTCTACAGATGTCATCATAGCTTGGTTGGCTCTCCATGGCTTTAACATGTAGCTGCTATTAGAAACTCAAAGTTTATTAGAAAATATGCTGTATTTTTTCATCAAAACTTTGCACCTTTTATTGAGGTGCCCACCTTTTGATATGAATAAGAAGAAACACTCTTTCTCTTTCTGATTTACCACATGCGGGGAGGTCTAGGGCAAGAAAAATTAATAAAGTGAAAGGTACACAACTAGCAGTTGCCACAATTATGTTCCTACTTTTTGCTACCTGGGTTTTATTCTAACGCAGCCAAGCACCAGAAATCTCTAAGGAGGCTTGAGAAACATCAGTATATTTAAATTAAAACTGTTTCATGAATGTGTGATTCAGGCTTTGAGTGAAATTTCCAAACAAAATAAAAACAATATTTGTGTGAAAACTTTGACAACCAGGAATTTCAAGTCTTGAATATAAACACTAGAGCTGCAAACAAAGAGTAATATTTATTTCTTAACTTGCTTGGTTCAGGTAAGTGTAACCAGGATTAGTTAATGTTTCACAGCATCTGAGGTAGCTAGGAAATCCCTAGGGGAACCAAGATATCCAATTTTGATGAAAAGTGCCTAGTAAAATTAAAAACTGCTTCTGAGACTATTGAAGGGAAATGGAAATAATGAAAATGGAAAGTGTAGGACAGAAATCTTATAAAATCTAGAAAAAGATAATCTGGAATTCACTAGCTTGGATTTTTTTGTGTTTTCTGTCCCATAACACAGACATATGCATCAGTCACACACAGCAACCTCTACACAATTGGCTTATGTCTAAGAAGCATTCTTTTTTTAAAAGGTCCTTTAAAAAGTAATTAACTGACACAAACTTCTTCTGGTGAATCTTTTTTGATGGCAAAACGAGCATCATGAAAATATAATGTAATTTTCAATGTAGTGAGAATCTTTTCCATCTCTGTCACCTCTCGGGGTGCATCTAGATTGGCATAATTTTCCGGAAATGCTTTTAACAGAGCATCTAGATTGGCATGGATGCTTTTCCATAAAAGCACTTTTTGCGGAAAAGCACATCTAGATTGGCACGGACACTTTTCCGCAAAAAAGCCCCGATCGCCATTTTTGCGATTGGGGCTTTTTTGCAGAAAACAAATCTCAGCTGCCTACACTGGCCGTTTTGCACAAAAGCTTTGTGCAAAAGGGACTTTTGCCTGAACGGGAGCAGAATAGTATTTCCGCAAGAAGCACTGATTTCTTACAGTAGGAAGTCAGTGCTTTTGCGGAAATTCAAGCGGCCAGTGTAGACAGCTGGCAAGTTTTTCCGGAAAAGCGGCTGATTTTCCGGAAAAACTGGCCAGTCTAGACACAGCCAATGTGTATTACAAACAAATTTCTGCGGATTTTGTGAGGAAAATTGTGGCTCTTGATCATTTGCCTGTGATCACAAATCAACTTCCAGGACGCATCATGATCTGTCATTGTTTCAAGGCATGCTCTTCTTTAACCCTCTAAGAATTCCTTCACCTCAGATCTGTATGATGTGAGCACCTTCATACCTCTTTGCAGTCATGCGAGTCTTTTAAGAATGTAAGCAAAAGGGATTTTTTTTAAAGTGTACCGAATCTTCTTTCTTTTTTATATATATGTCTTTCAGGCGTTATTGTTTATTTGTTTGTTTATTTCTCCACAGAACCTGTGTCAGGAAACTAGTTTTTCCTATACCTGGTTAGTGACTGAGGCAAACACATTACATTAGTGATTTCTTACTTGTCAAGCAGTATCTTACATTCTTGAAGACAAATATTCATCTTTTTTCTGTCTTGCAGTTGTATTTATTATTAATTATTATTTATTCCTCCACCCAACTTGTATGCTGATACTAGTTTTTCCTGCATGTGGTTAGTGAATATGAGGCAAATACATTACATTAGTGATTTCTTGCTTGTAAAACAATATCATACACTCTTGAAGAAAAATAGACAAGATGTACAAACCCTGGTAGCCTGTAGCAACAGGAAGTCAGGCAGTGCGGGGCTATTATTATTGCCCAATTTACAGCCCAGAGGTGTAGTTGAGCTCACTGAAATCCCAGGGTCTATTCTTTACTTTCAGGCTGCACTCACCATATTGTATTCATATTTAAAGTGCTAGTGAGGAAACCATTCAATTTTTTTTCCAGATTGCTTCAGTCTGTGATATCAGCAATAATCACCATGGTATTGTTGCTTAGGCATTCTTGAAGAGTCAGAAGTGGACTGTAATTGAAGAGTTCATTACCAAGATCACTGGGCTCCCTGATTACAATGGCAAGGTGAAATATATATCCTCACCAAAAAGCAACTGCTAAACCTTTAAAGAAGTCACCCACTTTTCACTATTTTTCATTAGAACCCCGACAAGCTTGTCAGCAAAATTAAAGGTATGTCATTCACATCGTGCATGCATTGCAAAGGACTATAAACCTGCCAACCCCTTTGATGAAATAAAAGGGTTTTATTTATGATTCATGTAGGAATATGAGGTTATTTTTATTCTGTCAGTACACTAATAATCAGACGAGAGTTCAGGAAATGAGAAGGCAAACTGGCAGGGAAGGTTCTGATAAAGGGGAACCCTCTAGGGCATTATGACCCCTTTGTAATCTTCTTGTTAGTGTAAGGTGATAGCGTGGCATAGGCTGATCCTGCATCGAGCTTGGGAACAAAGACAGTAACTATCTAGCAGGACTCGAGGTATAATTCCACTAGAAAAGGAACACACTTCCAAAGGAAAAGTGTGTGTTGTTGCAGCAATGTACATTTTGATCCTAGCTGGTTTCCAGGATGTAGCAAGTCGAAAAGATGTCCTTTTGGGGCTCCCCTTCTACCAGGCAATGTAATGTTAGCCTTTGAAAAATAAGGTAAATCTCATATGCAGCCATTAAGCCTTTCTTTCTTGTCATCATTGGCATTCACTTTTACATCTTCTCAGTCTAGTCCAGTATTTCTCAGATTCAGCCACCAGGGCCACATATGGCCTTCAGATGCTTTTCTTGCAGCCACAGCCTCCTGAGCAGTGATTTGGGTGGAAGGGGAAGACAAAGCAGCAGACTCTCCCCTGCAACTGCCAATAGTGAGGCCTTCTGGAGACACAAAAGCTGGAAGAGCAGGCAGTCTTTCCATGGATGGTGGGGTCATGCTTCAGCACTATAGTGGCAGGCTCCAGTCAAGGGTTCTATTCCCTGGTTGCATGATAGCAGACTCTGTTCATACGCTCATCAAGATCCTCATTACTAGCACCTCCAGTGCCCTTTCACCCCTGGCCCCAATCCCTCCATATCCACCTCTCCACGCAGGACTAAATTTGGCCCCAGGCTTAATAAATCCGCTGTGGAAAGTGATATTTTTTTGCTACTTTTTTGCTACTTTTTCACAGCAGACTTAGTATCTTGCAAATCTAAGCAAAAACAAAAAAAGCAAAAGAAACTAGAAAAAAGACACAAACATGCAAAACACCTCATTTGTGTTTTTACTGTGTTTAGGTCCAGTAAAAGAGTAGTTCTCAACCAGGGATACTCCCTGGGGCTACGTCTACACTGGCCCCTTTTCCGGAAGGGGCATGTAAATTTCACTAGTCGTCGTAGGGAAATCCGCGGGGGATTTAAATATCCCCCGCGGCATTTAAATAAAAATGTCCGCCGCTTTTTTCCGGCTTTTAAAAAAGCCGGAAAAGAGCGTCTAGATTGGCCCCGATCCTCCGGAAAAAGTGCCCTTTTCCGGAGGGTCTTATTCCTACTTCAAAGTAGGAGGATCGGGGCCAGTCTAGACGCTCTTTTCCGGCTTTTTTAAAAGCCGGAAAAAAGCGGCGGACATTTTTATTTAAATGCCGCGGGGGATATTTAAATCCCCCGCGGATTTCCCTACGACGACTAGTGAAATTTACATGCCCCTTCCGGAAAAGGGGCCAGTGTAGACGTAGCCTGGAAGTACACAGAGTTCTTCCAAGGAGACACATCAGCTCATCTAGATATTTGCCTAATTTTACAACAGGCTACATAAAAGCATCAGCAAAATCAGTACAAACTGAAATGCCATAGAGACAGAATGAGAAATTCAGCAATATTTCAATGATAGCATGTGGTGGATTTTTTTTTTTTAATGTCTGAGGTTGTAATCAAGTAAGTAAGTGAGGTGAAACTTGGGGTACGCAAGACAAATCAGATTCCTGAAAGGGGTAGAGTTATCTGGAAAGGGTAAGAACAAAGGAAGTAACAATTAGAGATGACTGTACATTAGTTTTATTGATGAGTCTGAAAAAAATGATATATACGTAAATTACAAAGATTTGATCATGCATATGAGCATATTTATTTGTTTTTCCTAAAGTTAATTAAGCGTTTTACAAAAGAGGCCAAAGCAGCCACCAGTAAGAGTTGATGGCCTCACTCTGAGGCCACCAAAAACATTGTTGTAAGAACCCCTGGTCTAGTCTGACATGATGTAATGAAGGGGATTCCAGTAAAAGAAGGGAGAGGAGAAGGAGAGATATTGGGGTCACCTTCACAATCATTGCCATGGGGATTTAATGGGTACATTTCAGTTGGACATTTCAATGGCTTTAGTAATTCTGGACTGGTTTAATTTTTTTCCAGCTACATTAAGCTTTTGCAAGTGATTTTAATTTTAGTTGGTGTAAGCTCTCATTCATAGCCCTAGCTGCCATTGAGATTACAGAAGCAATCCTTGCAAGTAAAAAGGTATCAGTGTATTAGCTGGCTAGCATTAAGTACAGTAGTTTGCTGAACAGTGCTATCTTGGCAGAGACACACAGAATAGCACAATATATGCAGGATGAAGTGAAACAAAGTTCACTGGAGGAAAAATAATAATACTAATCCTTCATTCAATAAGCAGTGAGTTAAGTACATTTTGTGTGTGTGTTGAGGAAATGTAAAAGTAAAGGTAAAAGCACAAATGTAAAGGTAGTGACTAGTCTCCATTCAAAAGACAACAGACGAGACATTTAGGGATTGGTAATAATAAGAAATGGTCCTGAACTACTATGTTCAAATCCAGATCGTGGGCTAAACTTCCACAAAGTTCCAGAGTGTTGGATTCACTCTTAGAGGTAATACATATAATATATCTGTGGGTGTCCTTTGCATATGGCCCTACACCATCCTTCTCAGCTCCATTAGGGTGCGTCTACACTGCACCGTAGCTTGAAATAAGATACGTAATTTGAGCTATGCAAATTGCACATCTTATTTTGATCTTCTTTCGAATTAGCTTATTTAGTAATTTGGCACTGTCTACACAGCACCAAATTTTAAAATAACCCGCTATTCTGAAACGTCCCTTACTCCTGATGGAATGAGGTTTACAGGGATGTCGGAATAGCGAGCCCAAAGTAACAGGCTTGCTGTTTAGATGCAGGAAAGCTATTTGGGGATATTCCACTGTCCTCAAATGGCATTGCGGTGTAGACGTAGCCCTAGTGTAATTTGTCTTGCATACCCCCAATTCATCTCACTTAAAAAACTATTTAATTACAAAATCAGACATAAACCCCCCAATGCTTCCTAGCACACTATTAATGAAAAATTGCTAATGCTCTTATTTTTACTATATAATTATAAACCTAAATCAGTTGGAATATGATAATTGTATTTTCATTTCAGTGTATAGTATAGAGAAGTGTATAAACAAGTCATTGTCTGAATTTTTCTTTGTACTGATTTTGAGAGTGCTTTTTATGTAGCACTGTTGTAAAACTAGGCAAGTATCTAGATGAGGTGATGTACCCTATCTGTGTAGTCCCAGGGTACATATACCCCTGCTTGAGAACCGCTGAGTTGGAGCAGTCATCAGATAAATGTTATAGTGATACACTTAAATTTTTGATTAAAATGTTTTCCCTGATTTGACATAAGCACCAAGGAGGAGTATTGTCTCTGAACGAGACTGGAGCAAACAAAATACTTTCCTCTGCTCTTTTAGGTTTTCTTTTTCTCCCCCCCCCCCCCCCCAGTATCTGTACTTAGAAGAAACCAGAAAATTGAGTATCTATGACATTCTGTGGTTTGCACAATCTAGTCAGTTTCCCCTGTTGTTTTTGTCAGCAATTCACACAGGAACAGAGAAGAGAGAAGCATGTGAAAAATACAAAATCTTGATTGCAAAACTGAAATTGGCTAGAGGGCTCAGGACAGGTGCAGCACTTGAATTTGCTTTGAACTCATTTTAATATACTGACTAGATCTCCATACACCAGGATACTCCATACACTTTGTGCTACTCCAGTTGTCAAACAGCCATAAACCTAGCTTGACTGTCTATGTTAAGATGGGTGTCTAGCTGCATTGCTGTGCTGAAGTGACACAAAGTGGTCAGTGCTTTTGAGTGACACTGTCTCTTTAAAAACCCCATACCCTTCATCAGTCCACTTCTTTCAAATAGAAATATAATTGTTCTTCCAAGAAGAACTTCTCCATTCCAAACTATTGACCTTTTCAGATAGCCCTGGCTGTCACTGCTGAGGATAGCCCAAGATTTAGGAGATTGCAGCATTGCATCTTTATTTTCCATAGCTGCCAAGTACATCTGCTTGTACCTCTCAAGCCTGCCATAGTGCTGGAAAGTAGAGCAGGTAACTACTTCATCAGTCCAAGATTTCATTCTCCTGGAGCACAGAGGTTCATTATACTTACTTTATCAGCAGTAAGGTTTACTGCTGAATCCATGAGAGATATTCACATGAAACATGAGCAGGGAGAGAGGCATTGCATCTTTTCATTAATAAGCCCTCTTCTGGGATCCGGCATTAGTGAGATTCAGCGGATCATAGAGCACAGGGGTATCATTTTTACATGATTACTCTAAATTCTTAAACCAGAGGCTTAAGAGAGAGGCTTCTCACAAAGGCAGCTGTGGGAATTGTTAAATGATTGGCACAGCAGTAAAGGTGGGCTGAACTGCTGCAGGTGCCTCCAGTCATGAGGGTACCAGCAGGCATTTTATTACCTGCTATCAATAGAAAAGGGGAAAGAAAAGGGTGAAAGAGAGTGAGGAAGATACGCTAGCCCTGTAGAATCTTTGTGTGTTCCTATTCCTCCTACTAAATGAACCTCTGAGAAGCATACTTATACCGAGCTTCTCCATGCCACACTTATTAGGCTGTTCTCTTCCCTTCCCACAGCATACCTGTGTTTACCAGCTTCTTTATGTCTAAAGCTAGCAGTGAACACCCCGGAGCTCCTCACTCTCCTTCTTAAATAACAAACAACATTGTGGCTAAGGCCCTTGAACCCCGGTGGTGATGACGATGCCCTATCAACTTTCAATCATTCTTCCTGTGGCCCTTCCATGGTGATCACAGGTGTCGGAGATTCAGGGTTTTAATCCAGAGAGGAAGCCGTAGAAACAGCTAGCACATCCAAGGAAGGTGGCAGGTGTGCAAATTACCCACTCCCAACATGGGGAGGTAGTGACAAAGAATAACAATACAAGTTAAGGCCCTGGACTGACCTGGGTTTATTTTCTGACTTTGTCACAGACTTCCTGGGTGACTTTGAAAAAGCTATTACCATGCCTCAGTTCCCCATCTGTAAAATGGGGTCCATATAAATGCCTAGAAAACTAGGCCACTAATCAGTCATTGGAGTCATATAAAGAGTTGCTGTGCAGTTCTCAGCAGACAGCAACCTCTGTTGGAATTCAGAAGGTTGAGTGCATGACTGTACTATTTTGAAATAATGTTGTTGTGTAGACTTACCCATTGTGTTTAATGTTATAGACTAATCCAGCTACCTCTCTGAGACTCTTTGACTATACTTGATTGCTTAACTCTTAGGCTACGTCTAGACTACATCCCTTTTTCGGAAAAGGGATGTAAAGTAGACGTATTGCAATTGCTAATGAAGAGGGGATTTAAATCTCCCGCGCTTCATTAGCATAAAAATGGCTGCCGCTTTTTTTCGGCATGGAGCTTTGCTGGAGAAAAGTGCCAGTCTAGACGCTGATCTTTCAAAAAACTAAAGCCTTTTCCAAAAGATCCCTTATCCCTTATGTCAAGAGGGATAAGGGATCTTTTGGAAAAGGCTTTATTTTCCAAAAGATCAGCGTCTAGACTGGCGCTTTTCTCTGGCAAAGCTCCATGCCGAAAAAGAGCGGCAGCCATTTTTATGCTAATGAAGCGCGGGAGATTTAAATCCCCGCTTCATTAGCAATTGTGATACATCTAATTTACATCCATTTTCCGAAAAAGGGATGTAGTCTAAACGTAGCCTTAAAGGCAGTTGCTTCAGGGTAGAGTTGAGACCCCTCCTAGCAGAACACTGATGATGCGCGGTTTTCTTCTCATTTTGGGTATACTAGGGACTGATGTGTTCTATGACCATAAAACTCACCCTGGGCTGCAGGATTTTGTTCTAGAGTCTAGCTAACTTTTATAAAATGCTGTGCCTAACATTTGGGATTGTGATGATGTGCTTTAAAACATGAAGCATGGGTGACATCAGAAACATTCTCTTCCTGAGTCTGCAAAGACCCCGAGACAATTGCTCTGAAAGGTATGAACTGCTAAAATCAGCTCTGAAACATAAAGATTACAGCTAACAGCCCAATTATCAAAACCTCCAACTTCACCTTGAACTTCTAGGATGCTACTGTGTATTGCCCATACAATGTCCTGAACACAAGCATTACCAGACAGAAATTGGAAAGCCATCTACTCTAGTGTCCTGTCTCTGACAGTAGCCAGCTGCTGATGTTTCAAAGGAAGGTGCAAACCTCTCATAATGGGATACTCTGCCCCTACATTAGGTTCCATCCTGCTCTCTGATTATTACAAATTGGTTTGAGCCCTGAATTATGAAGTTTAATATCCTTTCAAAAATTTTCTCAGCATTAATTATGATTCTTCTGGATATTTTTCACACCTACATTAATGTTCAATCTATTTCTAAATCTTGCTAAGTTCTTGGTCTCTAAAATTTCCTGTGACGGTGAGTTCTACAGTCTGATTATGTGTTGTGTGTCTTTCCTTTTATCAGTTTTGATTCGCCACCTTTTAATTTTGATACATTGGTGTTGAGTTCTGAGATAAGGGGCACAGAAGCTGCCAATCTACCTTCTTTAGAACATTCAGAATCTGATATGCCTCTATAATGTCCTCTCTTATTTGCCTGTTTTCTAAGGTAATCTTTAAAATCCCTTTTTGTGTGAGAGGGTTTTTTTTTCATATCCCTAATCATTCTTGTCACCTTTTTCTAAATCCCTTCTAATTATGCAATATCTTTGTGTGTTGCAGGAACCAGAACTGAACACAATATACCAGATGAGACCACACCACTAATATGTATGTACATAATAATAATGGCCAGGGCTCGACAAACCTTTGATTCTACTCGCCCACGGTGAGTAGATTTCAGCCGGTCGTTCCATGCGTCCCATTCACTGGTGCTGCGCGCATGCCCAGTGCCAGTCTGGCGCATGCGCAGTGCAGGGCTGGCGAGTAGCTCTCGCCATGGTTTGACAAGCCCTGACAATGGCTAATAAAGCATTCTGTAAAATGAAAAATGTGGGAACGGAGTAAAATTAATTGATTTTTCTATCTGCATAAATAACAGTAGGGCAACTGTACTATTTTTATTATTGATTTCTTATTTAATTAAATAAAAATCTAATTTTGTAAGACTGAAATGTACCTATCACAGAATTTCCAGGTTGCTGTTCAAATAGCACTACTGAATATATGAACCATGCTATAGAATTTAAGGCTGGCTTCCATGACATATAGGGCCTTGAGTGTAACTATTGTCTTTAAAAGATTCACACCTGATTTACCCCATTTTAAATTAGAGTAGAATCACATTTATTCTGTATATGGAGGACTTCTTTCAATTTAGCACTTAACACAAGTACGGGGAGGGGATGAGTGAAAGAGATCCAAGAAGACTATACCCTGCTGGATACCAAATAGACCAGCTCAAATAGTAAAGAATACCACTTAAGAATTAACACATTTATCTTTCCAGTACTTCTCAAACTGTCCTGTTGAATTAATTAGAAAGAGGTGCCTATCTATGATACTGATTGCAAGAATGTGCCATTGTTATCTGTTTCGCAGGTCATCTAACGAGTAGGAGCTCAGCAACCTACATGGATTGTAACTTTGCCTATGTGGATAAAATGTGGGAAAATTAAGCTTTTAGCTACTGGAATAAAATATTGTATGATATTTGCATAACACAGACCTAACAAAATGCAAGACCATGTCAGTAACTTTTCATAATAAGAGTTACTTTTTTGATACTTTTAGATAAAGCTGTGTATTTTTTTCGCTCTTAAGAGAGCAAATTTCAGAAAGCCATATGGATGGAAAGGATTTCTATCCACATAAGGGAATGCTTCACAATCACATTTTCACCTGGTCATACGATGAATTCATTGGTTAGCATGGCAAAGCCCTTAGATACAGCATAGGACACGCCCATTTCTCAAAGCCATCTCTAAATTCCCTCTTGAGTTTTTTCTTATAATCCTTGCATGGTATTTTTCTACTCTAGTAATCATTTGGGAATGGGGAGCTTCTTTAAAACCCATTTTGTGTCTTTGAAATGTGCCCAAGTATAAATAGAGACTCAAAGTAGCATATTAATAATAGAGATGTTTGTGAATGCATGTTTTGCCTTTCTAGTGAAAGCAGCAGTAAGTCATATTGTCAATTTACAGAAAGATGCCAATGATTCTTCAGATGGAAATATGAGGTTGTTTGCGTGTGTGTGTGTGTGTTCACCCACCACAAAAGCTAAAGGGGGGCCAGACCATTTTTATCTCATAGTACTGCTCCTAAAAAAATGAAGGCTATGTCTACACAGCAGCGTTATTTCAGAATAACTGACATTATTCTGAAATAACATAGTCCACATCTATGGAGAAGCAGTAATTTTGACATGATGTTGAAATAATGTCAAGCTGGCGGACTGCTTATTTCCACTCCTGTAACCCACATCGTATGAGGAGAAAGAGAAGTCGGGGGAAGTGTATTTTGACTTAAGTGGCACAATTAGCGTAGCTGAAGTTGCATAGCTTATTTAGAGTTTAGCCCTGCTATGTAGATGTGTCCTTAGGATATGTCTGCACTTGCCCTCTACTTCGAAGTAGGGAGGCAAATGAAGGCGACTGAAGTTGCAAATCAAGTGTGGGATTTAAATATCCTGTGCTTGATTAGCATAGTTGCATCTGGTCGCCATGTTGAAAATTGACTAGCCCGAATTAACTCGCCTCGTGTAGACGCAGTACTCCGAGGGAAAACCCCATACTTCGAATTAACTGTACTCCTCCTGCAATGAGGAGTATAGTTAATTCAAAGTACGGGGTTTTCCCTCAGAGTACCACGTCTACATGCGGTAAGTTAATTCGGACTAGTCAATTTCCAACATGGCAATCGGACGCGACTATGCTAATCAAGCACAGGATATTTAAATCCCACACTTGATTTGCAACTTCGGTCACCTTCATTTGCCTCCCTACTTCGAAGTAGGGGGCAAGTGTAGACGTACCCCAAGGGAATAATACTAACTTTAATATGAGGACTCAAACTCTGGGTCTGATTTTGTTCTTTTGGTGGTCCATAATAACATGATGTGTTTCTAGATGATGCCACAGTTACAGTAGCTAATCACTGTTCATCTTAGCTGAACTACAGGTGCAATCAACCATATATGTTATCTGTGTCTTCAATACATTTTGAACACTTTCTTCAATGCCCATTAATGTCAGTAGAAAGAGTCCCTTTCATGTTCATAGCTTTAGATGAGGCTTTAAATGAATGTCTCAATGGCAGACAGATCTTTCAATGAACCTACAGCACACTGTATTTGTATTTAGCGTTGGCTCCCTAAAATAAAATTCCCTTGCACTTGGAAATAGCATAGGAGACTCCCGAATATCACTGAATTATTAAGAAGTTCAGATGTGGATTCAAACTTCACAGTTTTACCTCATTGTTAATTTTATTGCATTTCATCCAGTTCTTCCTAAATTTTTATTGGAAGCATTTAAATACTAGCTGGCTCATGGTTTGCATATATTTTTAGTGTGGCACTGAGTTCTTATGCCACCTTAGTGCATGTGTAGATATGTTTTTCTTTTTCTTTATTAAATGCTCACATGTACACACAATGGATTTTATATTATTTGGTTTGAACCTGGAAATCTCTCATAACAAAGACCGTTGCCCGCCTGGCACAGAGTACGCCACTAAAGTGAAAAAGGAAAGAGATTGTGACTGTTTTAGGCTCTGATGATGGCTGAGTCCAAAATACTTTCACCAATAGTGCTATGGATACATCTGTGAGCCCATACAATTAAGGTTGGCTAGGGAAAGTAGCTTGCGGTTTGGAAAATATGTTAAACAAGCAGTTATGCATTTCTACAAAACATAATCAAGAGTGGGAATGTGAACAAAAGGCTGAAGTGATTTGAATTAGGAAGGGAAGGACTTCAAGGATGGCTCAAATGAGTAAAAAGTGCTGAGCAATGTGTGGAGATGGATTGGGAAGCTTTATAAAAGGAAAGCTAGGTTCTTTCATCCTCTGCTCAGCTGTGGTATTTTGTTCTGTGTTCTGAGTGCCAATCACTTGGACTATATATTTTATTAGGAATTGGAAAGATCAGGTTACCCACAGGTGAATAGTTGGATCAGATGTTTCAGTCCCAGGTCATCTCTATGTCGTACCTAATTGAATAATACCTTTCTTTTTTTTTTCTTTTCCCATCATTGATCAAGCTGCTTTTGAGAGAAGTGATTCTTTGCATATCTGGCTAAGTGCTGTTAACAGCCTCTGCCTGCGGTTTGTTAAAATTAAAAAAAAAAAGAAAAAAAGAAGTGTGATCTTGCTGGAGAAGTAATTTGCTTCTCTCCAACCAATGATGGCTTGCACTTTATGCAAATTGGTATCTAGGGACAACAAATCCCATTTAATACATATGCATAGTTCATAAAAAAAACGACGTGAGAGAAAGCGAAAAAAGATAAAGCAACGAGTCAGCAAAAGAACAGGTTCCAAGGAAATTTATTGTCCCAAATTGGACATTTGTAACAGATGATGTGAACAAGTGTTAACTTTGTTTTCAGCAGCTCTTCACGTACATTCACTAGACATCACACAGATTATGTTTTAAGGATCTGAACTGTAATAAAAAAAAGTGTCTGTGGGCTTTAGAGTGTTGTGTTCCATATGGTTAGGGAAGTGCGGAGTTATTGCGACAAGCATCTTGTGAAGCTCATTACGCGCGGCGGTGTTAGATGCGAATTGCTGCGCATAGCTATAGGGTACGTACATGACATCCCACAGTCAGCAGATAGCAACTGGAAATGAAAGATATGAAGGCACAGAGTACAGCTTCAGGGAACATGTTAGACAAAACATCTGCTGGTATCAGAACGCTGCATTATCAGATCATTGTGGCCATGAATTTTTTATAAACGCTCTTTTTTTAAAAGCTGTAACTTTGAAAGTGACATTTTGTGAAAAAGTTTTTGATTGAAGTGTGATGTCAGGATAAAGGCCAGTCTAGTTTATTATCTATGTAAGAACCAATATTGGCAGCCTGAAATAATCCTTTCTCCAAGACATTGAGTTGTCCAGTCATATATTTCTAGTGTTTTTTTCTTTATGGTCGTGAAGGCTAATGAAACCTTGGCTGGAGATGCAGTTCAAAGCTTTGGCGCCATACTCCACAATGAATGCATAAAGCATATATGCTTAATGTTGCTTACCAATGCTGTAAAGCTAAGTTAGGGTATGATAAGGATATATGTAAGGTATGTGTAACTCTCAGGTCACTTGCATTAAGGTGATCTGTTTTCCATCCATTAGCCTTTTGTGCGCTGACTACTAGCAGTGGGTAAAATTATAATATATTCTTTCTCTCATGTAAAACAGAGTGTAAACTTGTTTTGTTGGTCCCTGAAAACTCTGAGGGAACTCCATCTTCCCAAGCACCTTGAGGCATTACTCAGGTACTCATCTTGGAAGATGTAAATGGGCCTGCCTTTTAGGCATCATTACAAGATATCACACATTTCATAGTGGCAAAGGGTGGGGATCTTCCAAAAGATCTTGATGTATGAAAAGATTAGGCTATGGACAATAACTTCCCATTTAAATCTGTTCAAGCTACTGTTCCAGTGCCCTGATTCATGTGGATACAGCACCTCTAAACACTAAGCCAGGAGTGAAACCACAAAAGCCACAAAGAAAGAGGAACTGACTTGCATCATAGATACTAGGCAACCTGAACATAAGTCAGATATTTTGTAAACTTGACCAACTGTTGAAGAGGGTGACTGTCAGTCAGCACCTTCTTGAGATGACAGCTCAGGTAGGCTATTGCAGTTATATCTTTGCCCCCTTCCAGCAAACACAGAAACACAGAAAGCCTAGGAATAGAACATACAGGTGACAATTGGGCTATATGTGTATCAGTTACTTATCTATGGCCAGAAGATATTTAATGTCATCTAAATCATATGACAGTATCCTGCTTACTTGCTAACAGATTGTTATGCTTGCACTCTAGGGTAGGAGTCCATCATTAAAGAATAATTTTGACACTTGCAAGCCAAAACTCTGGTTCTGAATATAACCACAGTTTAGAGCAGAAATAAGAATTGGAAGCTAAACTTCACATTTGGGCTGCCATATGTATAGAGGACCAGTTCAAACCCCTGAACCGAACTATGAGTCACTCAAAATCCAGATTACAATTTTGCAGGCAAAGCTCAAATTCATCTCTCTGTTTCCCCACTTTTCTGAGTTTGTGGTAACCTATTAGTGTCAGTTTATGAACACCTGAATCAGACAAAAAAAAGTAAAATAGAGTCTCTTTTAACAAAAGTCATTATTCTGTTTTGGTTTTAAGTTTGTTTATTTCTTTGCTGCCATACCACTTACCACTTGGATTAGGACAATATTTGGGTGGGTTAGTGCAATAAAAACACTTAGGCTATGTCTAGACTGGCATGATTTTCCGCAAATGCTTTTAATGGAAAAGTTTTCCATTAAAAGCATTTGCGGAAAAGAGCGTCTAGATTGGCATGGACGCTTTTCCGCAAAAGCACTTTTTGCGGAAAAGCGTCCATGCCAATCTAGACGCAGTTTTCCGCAAAAAAGCCCCGATCGCCATTTTCGCGATCGGGGCTTTTTTGCGCAAAACAAATCTGAGCTGTCTACACTGGCCCTTTTGCGCAAAAGCTCTGCGCAAAAGGACTTTTGCCTGAACAGGAGCAGCATAGTATTTCTGGAAGAAGCACTGATTTCAGACAGTAGGAAGTCAGTGTTCTTGTGGAAATTCAAGCGGCCAGTGTAGACAGCTGGCAAGTTTTTCAGCAAAAGCAGCTGCTTTTGTGGAAAAATTTGCCAGTCTAGACACAGCCTTAGGCTATGTCTACACTACAAGGTTTTTGCGCAAAAACTGGCAGAGCATCCACAGCTCAAGCGCATTTTTGCGCAAAAAAAATCCCAAACAGTAAATTGACAGGACAGAGGGCTTTTGCCGCTAGAGTTATTTCTCTCCCCACGAGGAATAACTCCTTTTTGCACTATAGCTCTTGCACAAATAGGCATGTGTGGACACTCTGCAGGGGTTTCTTATGCAAAAAGAGCCTATCAGAAAAAGCACAGGTGCTCTGATGGCTATTTTGTTAATGGCCATCAGAGCTTTCTTGTGCAAGAGCATCCATGCAGTGTGGACGTTCTCTTGCGCAAAAGCACATTGCTTTTGAGATGCACTTTTGAGCTGCGGATGCGCTTTTGCACAAGAAGTTTTTGTGGAAGATCTCTTCCGCAAAAACCTTCTTGTGTAAAAACCCTGCCTTAGGGTAGACAAAGCCTTAGGGTATGGCTATAGTGCAACTGTGGCTGATGGAATGAACTTAACTGAATTAGCTTCAGATTTTGTCTACACTGGCAATATAGAGACAAAGTTTTGTCATGCACTGGTGCTTAAGTTTGTCATTCAGAGATGTTCCCCCCTCCTAAATGACAAAAGCTGTGACATGGCAAGTACTAGTGTAAATAGTTGTAGAGGGTGGAAGATTTTTGTCCACAAAAGTGACAACAAACAGTGTTTGCACTGCTTGACTTTTAGTGACAGGGCTGTGTTGACACAGCAGGGTCGCTAAGAGCTGTGTAGTGTAGACATATCTTCCTTCTCATGTATTGGAGCAGAGAAACGGTGGCAGCAGGATTCTCAGTTTAAATGCACCAGTTGCATCTGAAGAGGAAATTTAAACACTGAAATACCCCCTTTGTACATGCAATCAGTCACTGATTTTGTCTGCAACTCAGGATGTATTCATATGTGAATTTGTATGTGCAGTTGGTAGTTGTGGTTCCAGATACAACTACTCAAATCTCCACATGTTTTTATGGCTCCCCTTTGTTTCAAAATTTGGCCTTAAATATCATATGGAGTAATTTTAACTCTTTGTTTACTCTGTTGTTGTAGCTAAATTCCAGTACAGTTTTTCATTATGCTTGATATATTTCCCCTACTTAAGATGGATAGGGTAGTCCTCATTGCTTTGTTCTAAATTGTGGTGATAATCTTTTTGGATAGAAAGATGACTGCTAAGTTTTAGCTCACTGGTAGCCATATTTCGGAGGGTATTTATGTTTTTTCCTAATGAAGAATTTAATTCTGCCTTTACCTATGTAAGAGGAAGATGGTAAAGGTTGCATAATGTATGTCCAATCAGTACTACATGCAGCATGGGCTAAGATTTGGAACAAGAGTATAGAAGCATATATAGACACAGAGGTAATAGGATGAACACAAGGATGCTGGCTTGAGGGTGAAGGGATGTGATTGTTCCCAAACACATCAAGGACATATGCTGCCATCCACAACAAGTATATGATGCCACAATTAGTGACAAGTGTACTGGTCCTCTGGAAAACAGCTGTGTAATATGCCCTGCTAATACATATTGAGCCTGCTGACCTGTATCATTCTGGACTGAGATTTCTACATTGGTTTGGGACTGACAGCATAGCAGAAGAGACACAGTATAGGCTGTGGGTGAGAATGCCACTTCATTGGGTGTAGAATGTATCAATACATTTCTAAAGTACTTCGGGAGCCTTTGAGATGTAATGCATTTTATCAACAAATAAATGCAAGATGATTATATTTTAATTATTGTATTGTGCCCAGTCCCAAGTATGTAAGTGAATACATGAGTTTAGGGCTGTCAATTGACATGGATTAACACCTGCAATTAACGCAGTACAGGATTAATGACAGGCATCTGACAAAGTGGGTCTTTGCCCACGAAAGCTTATGCTCTAACACTTTGGTTAGTCTATAATGTGCCACAGGACTCCTCGCCGCTTTTGCAGAATTAATGCGTTATTTTTTTTTTACACGTTAATTGTAGGCATTAAAGCTATGCTGCCCCTTTGAAGGGCCACTGTGGCACTTCAAAAGGGCAGTGCAACACAGACCCTGGGATCCACTGGGGACTCCCCTGCTGACCCTGGGCTCCACTACCCCCTTTGAAACACGCAGAGGCGGCATTTCAAAGGAGCAGCCACCTCACAGCTGAGTTGGGGATCAGCTGTGCAGCGGCTGCCCCTTAGAAACGCCGCCTCTGCGTGTTTCAAAAGGGCAGCAGAATCCAGGGTCAGTTGGGCATTCCAGCTGATCCCAGGCTCCTAATGTGCTGCCCCTTTGAGGTGCCAGGGCAATGTTTCCAAGGGACAGTGCATTACAGAGCCTGGGATCATTACTCTGCCCATTGGAAATGCTGCCCTGGCGCTTCAAAAGGGCAGCACTGCACGGAGCCCAGAGTCAGCTGGGGGCTCTAGCTGATCCTGGGCTCCATGCAGTGCTGCTCTGTTGAAACACTGCAGCGGCATTTCAAAGGGGAGGTATGTGCGATTAATCATGATTACATTTTTTAATTGCTGACAGCCCTACTTGAATTTCCTAGCTAGATATTGCACAAGTTTTGTATCTGCTCCTTTGTTAGTACAGCAGTGGATTATTTGCAAACATCTCCACACCCTCACAATCCTATTAGTTAATAATTTTTAAGTTTGGAAGACACTTAATTCCATAGCTGATATGGATCTTTCATTGTCAGATATGAAGCCCCATTCAAAGAGTATCCGTTTATATAGTCCTCTCTCGCTATCTATACAATATTAATAAATGCTACAAAATGTTCATGAAATCTGTTTCTCCATGAAAGTATCTGATGGCTTTAATTATTAACTGATCCTATGGCATCTACATATTGCTGATTTATTGTGGATCTGGAGATTTTCAAGCCTAGCATAACTGGGGTTTACAGTTTGATTTGAATTAATCAAGTCTGATCAGACAAGAACAGATCAGTCTTTTCTGAATCCCTGTGACGTGGTAATACATTTCTGTGCCATGTTCAAAAAAAAGTTCATCTCTGTAGGTAAAGGAGGCCATCTATTTAATGGGCAGTTGATAATTCTTACCAAAAGTAGCAATACATCTTAAGGAGAAAAAAATGTTCCTGATAAACAGAATGTGAGGCGAGTAGCATTTGTTTTAGAAAAAAATGGAAATTAGAATGGGGTCGCAGGGTGCTAGATTTCATAACGTACATAAAGAGACATTTCTTTTTTTGTCTTTTTTCCCTCTTACTCATCACACTGCTGAGTCTGTCCACTTATAAGCTTTGATCGATGGAGTCACAAAAACAAAAGAGCGCATTTAGGCTAATAAGCCAACTTGAAGAGACATTGAAAGGTTGGAATTATGTATGGCAGAAGACAATTATGGAAGCTAAATTATTCTTTAATTAATAATGAGATCCATCAAAGGCAAAAGACAAAAGATTGCAGAACAGAAAGCTTTATGGCTTACTGCGTGTGTTCATATGGGCATGTTGCATGTATAAATACGTTCTTATGGCTAACTGTGTTGAATCTAAATGTACACAAAAGTTATGTGTATGCTATAGTTTTGATTGTATATAGAATATACATGCATATAATAATGACTATATGCATCACCTATGAACGGAGTCAGCCAGAGAAACCAGACAGTTTAGGCGAGGGACTCAGGTGTAAACCCAAACTGGAGCTACTGTTGGGTTCAGGGCTGGCCTTACCATGAGGCAAACTGAGGCGGCCACCTCTGGTGCCAGACTGTGGAGGGGGAGGGGTGCCACTAGGACCCAGAGTATAGAAAATTGTGTCTGCTGTTGGTGCATATGTATTCTCTCTGCTCTAGATGCACAGAGACGGTAGAGTGCTGTGCTGGAGGAAAGAGGGCACAAAAGACATAACAGGCAGGCAGGAGAAAAGGTGGCATAGGGGCATCATCTGAGCTCCCTGCCTCAGGTGCCAAAATGTTGTGGGTTGGCCCTGGTTGGGTTTGGTTGCGCCAAAGCTTCCCAGGTTATTCTTGTAATATATTGACACAAAGTGGCAAAAATGCCATGAAACCAGCTATTCCCATGTAAATTCTTTCAACTGCAGCTGCACCAAGGGCGGACTTTACACAGGAGGAGGATGAAACAAGACCCTCACTGCTCCAGTATGGGCAACATTGCTGTAGGCAGTATTCACACCAGTGGTGGGCAACTGGTGGCCCGAGGGCCGCATGCAGTCCCTCAGGGTTCTGTTTCCAGGGAGACATTTTGTTAACTGTTGCCCATGTGCAGGGTTGCCAGATTCTGCTGGTTTCTGTCCATGTCATTTTTCATAGCAGAAAAACACGCTTAAAACGAGGGCCCATGACGGGAGGTGTATGCTGATTGCACACAACACTGACTGTGAGAGCCATGTGCTCCCTCTGCATCCAGTCAAAGTGCTTCTTGAATCCAGTCGGCACACGCCACAAATTCTAGATATGCAAGCACAGTTAGCAAAATGACACTATCCCTTGCAGCTCACTTACTAGCCATGGTTGCCCATCACTGATTTACACCATTGCCTGCTGTTTTGGGTGTGAGAGAGCGAGTTCGGTTTCTAGCCAAGTCTTCTTGGAAGCTCTGCTGATAGAAGATGTGCCAAGGCAAAGTATCTTAGACCACCTTCAACACACTGACAGACAAGCACTACCCACTTCTGGGGCTGTTGGCCAGCTGTGATCTCCACAAAGGAGTTAGAATTCTGGATACATTGCATTACTAAGCAGACTTATCACAGATATCTCTGCTTTGTTTAGCTGTGCTAGAAACTGCCATAAACAAGGGTTGAATCTAACCCTTGATTTTGCAGTCATGTCTTAGCACCAAATTTGCAAGCTTGTATCTGAGGATTTTAATCAGCATCTTCCTCCTTCTGAAAGGTGGTGGAGGTGCCCATGGTGGGAAATGAAGCACTGTTGGATCTGAGATACAGTTCCAGACCTATCTTTTTTTTTTCTGTTTGGTTACACTGAATATCAGTGAAATTGAACTTCATAATGCAGCTGTTTACTTTCAATGGCTAAAGCCATTTGGAACATAAAAACTAAATTCGTTGCTTGATTTGTGGGGTGTCAGGGCTGGAAAGTCTCTGCTTGTGGGGACAGACACTCCAGGAGCACTTGTCTACAATTCTTGCTTCAGCTGGTCCTTGGCCAAACTACTTGAGTGAGGCAGGAATGAGGACTACAGTAGGAGGGCACACTCATTCAGTGCCTCAACAGGCATCCTGTACCTACCTACAGAAGGGCTTCCAGTGAGCCCTATATGGGGTTGAAATCCACCTTCCCCCATCACCGCCAGCCTCTCTGTAGGCCTTTGGTTAATATTTCTCTTGCTCTGGCCCCTCCTTATTTTAAGAACAAAAGAAAAAATGTCTTATATACCTCTGGCAGAGATACTCTTTATCATCAGTGACTGTATGAAAGGTGTGTACCAAAGCTGAAGAGTGCACTGAAAGGCCCTGGCACATCTACCATGTCTGCTACTGAACATCAGCATTCAACTCTCCCCATAGTAGCTGGTGGAGAACAGTTGCTCTCTGCATTAATGGAGCAGGTGGGAATTCATAATTCCTTATGCTCCTTTAAGAAAATGTAAATACAGTGGGGCAGGAAACTATATTTGCCAAAGAAAAAAAAATGTGCAAGTACTTTATTGAAAATGGGACAACAAGTAGCAATGAACACCTCCCCCCCCCCCCCCCCCCCGACTCCACTGTGCGGTCAGGTAAACAGACATGGTGAAATAGAATTCTACCTGTAGAGTCATTGGTTTGGACTCCTTCCTGCTGCATTTATCCCTTCTTTTAAGTTTCTGACTGCTTGCCAGAACAAGAAGCCAGATGTTAAAGAGTGAACACTTTGCAGACTATACCAGCATGCAGAGCTGGGGGGAGTGGGTAATAATGTTGGGAGAAGGAGGAAGAAGTGATTAGCTGATAGCGATTATTCAGCAGGGCAATAGTGGGAGGTACTGTAACTGACAGGGACTCACTATGGGACGCAAATCACTTAAAGCAAAGCCATTAGGATCAATTTAAAATATAAGAAGGGCGGCTAAAGTGACAATAGCATATTTTAATTGAAATCACAAATATCACTCTGCAAGAGATGGTTAACACATTCTACAGAGTTGCTTTATCTTAACCAGGAAAAAAAGTTTTGCTTTTAAAAGATGTACTCTTTTTAACAAAGATCCAGCTGGAGTGTTACATTTAAAAAAATCCTAAAATGCCCCCCCTTGTAATGTTTTCTTCTTGGTGGGCATGGAATTAACTACATTACTAATGCTTTTAATCTGATTTTACTAGAGCCTAAGGCTGAAGCAGGGAATCAGCATGTGTCCCATTAAAAGAAAAATACACTTATATAGACACTAAATAGCATGTCCAGACAAACACGTCCATCTATGTGTTATTCTTATTTATTGGGCTAACTAGCTGATGTACAGACCCTTATGCAGAAATGAAGTCGATAGGATGTGGTTATTATTGCTTTCGGCATCTACAATCCAAGCTTGATGAAAGAACCTGGCAAGGAAAACCCACAGAGTTCTGACATACTCCACTTGTTACTAGCTCTTTGATTTCAACTCATAAAATCTGACATATGTTGGGCATTGACCTTGTTCTTTTAAATAAGCTTAGTTTAGGAGAACTTTGCAAACTGCTGGCTGCATGGCCCTGATGTAAGCTGTTAGGGGAAAGTAGTACAAACAGAGAGGTTGTATGTTTCAAATGCCAAAGCTGAAAGTTGAAGGGCAGTTGTTAACATCTATACTTCTGAGTGCTTCAAGTGTCATTAATATGAAACGCTCCATTTTGGCTTCTTCAGTCTGGATCCAAATCCTGCACACCTCACTCAGCCAATTCCCAATTATTTGTATGGCAGCTTTTCCTGAGCAAAGATTGTGGGCCTTGTGAGTTCTAAGAACTTGTCAACATAGCATGTTGACTTGAAACAGGGTTTTATCCTTGCTTTTTAGGAAATTTTTAGTGTGCACCAGCAGGGTCCTCACAAGCCAGTTGCTGTGTGACATGCTGTCAGACACTAGACTTTACTCTTCATTTGGTACATGCTAGCTCATTGTGTAGGCAAGCCCAAAAAAATTCTAAGATATTTAAGCCAAAGGTTTTTAAAAGTGGCTAATGATGTTATGTGTCCTACTTCAGACATCTTTGAAGACCCCGCTTTTCAGAGCATAAGTACTCAGTACTTTTTGTAAACCAACCCCTTTTAAGGTGCATCAGGTTGAGCACCCAAAATTCAAGCACTACTCACTTTTGAACGTCTTGGACCCCATAGTTGCCTTGTGCATCATCCCAATTTTCAGTAAATGTGCACAAAGGAAAGAATCTACTTTCAAGGTATGTCTAAACTACATGGCTCCGTCAACGGAGCCATGTAGATTTGTTGTTTTGGCAAAGGCAAATGAAGCCGCGATTTAAATGATCGCGGCTTCATTTACATTTACATGGCTGCCGCGCTGAGCCGACAAACAGCTGATCAGCTGTTTGTTCGCTCAGCGCGCTAGTCTGGATGCTCCCCTGCCGACATCAAAGCCCTTTGTCGGCAGCCCCGGTAAACCTCGTCCCACGAGGAATAATGGGGCTGCCGACAAAGGGCTTTGATGTCGGCAGGGGAGCATCCAGACTAGCGCGCTGAGTGGACAAACAGCTGATCAGCTGTTTGTTGGCTCAGCGCGGCAGCCATGTAAATGTAAATGAAGCCGCGATCATTTAAATCACTGCTTCATTTGCCTTTGCCTATGTGTCTAATCTACATGCCTCTGACGACAGAGGCATGTAGTCTAGACACAGCCTCAGTAAGAGTGTTTATTTGTCATTTGCAACAAGAGGCAAGGTGGCTGAAGTAATAGATTTTATTAGCCCAGTTCTCTGTTGGAGAGAGACAAGCTTTCAAGCCTCATACAGTATTACTTTGGATGTCTCAAAAAACTTCAGTTAGTACTGCAACCTGGCAAATATCAGCAATAAAACAATTTGCTGGATACCAACATGGAAACTTAGGGCACGTCTACACACAGGGCTAAATCCAAAATAAGTCACACAACTTGAGCTATGTAAATTGCGTCGCTTAAGTCAAAATAGCTTATTTTGGCTTTTGGCACTGCCTACACAGCAGGAAGTCTAAGTTAGACCATTTTTCCTCCAACTTCTCTTACTCCTTGTAAAATGAAGGTTGCATGAGTTGGAGTAAGTCCTCCAGCTTGACATTATTTCAACATTATGTCGAAATAACAGCTTGCTGTGTAGATGTGGACTACGTTATTTCAGAATAATGTCAGTTATTCTGAAATAACGCTGCTGTGTGTAGACATAGCCTTAGAGAAAAAGAATGAAAAATCCCCTATGTCATAGAAAAAAATGTGCTTAATTTAGTTCCTGTTGAAGTCAATGGAAGACTCCCATCAAGATCAATAGGAGGAACAAACTTTTCAATTTGAAAAAGGTTTAGAGCTGGTTTAAAAAATCTTACTGTTTTCTGTGGGTCAAATTCTGCACTCCTGACTAAAGATACCATGGCTGTGTCCAGACTCAGGGGTTTTTTCGGGAAAAGGCTACTTTTCCCGAAAAAACTTCCCCTGCGTCCAGACTCAAGCCGCGTTCTTTCGAAATTAATTCGAAAGAACGCGGCTTTTCTTTTGATGGCGGTAAACCTCAATTTACGAGGAAGAACGCCTTCTTTCGAAAGTTCCTCTTTCGAAAGAAGGCGTTCTTCAATGTAAATAGGGCGTCTTCGAAAGAGAGCATCCAGACTCACTGGATGCTTTCTTTCGAAAAAGCAAGCCGCTTTTTCGAAATTTCTCCGTGCAGTCTAGACGCTCTCTTTTGAAAGAGGCTCTTTCGAAAGATGCTTTCGAAAGAGCCTCTTTCGAAAGAAGCCTGCAGTCTAGACATAGCCCATGAGTTGAAAAATATGGAAGTCCTATAGAAGTCAGCTGACCTTTTACCCCATGTGAATGACTGCACATTTTGTGCATATCTAACCAAGTCACACATAGAGAAGTGGGTATGTATATACATATATACCAGAATAACCAGGAATCAGAATTCATGTTGACATTTACTGTAAAATGTTCAAGGGAACAACAGTCTCTTTCTAAATGTTTGTATATTGCCTTGTACCATGCAGGGGCCTTGACTTTCTCTGGGGCAGCTAGGAGCCACTGTAATATAAATAAGAGGAAAATAATTAGTCATTAACAAGCAAGTTTTGAAAACCAGACATTGAAAACACACCCAAAGTGGTAGTCTAACTCAGATTATTAAATTAACAATGAAGACTTGATAACCTGAATTTCCTAAGGACAGATCATGTGACCTCCCTTTATTCATATGAGGGAGCAAGCGCTCATGCCAGTTACACCACTGAAGTTAGAAAGATTGCCCATGAGGATAACTGCTTACTAGGATGAGCAGAGGGTTCACAGCATGGACTTTTGAATATCTGGGGACTGTTTCATCATCGGTGTTAGTCCTGGCAGATGCTTTATCCAGGACCAGTTGGGACTGTGCCATCGATCAGTAGGAAGGACAAGGGAGAATAACAGAGCTTCTACTGCCTCTTGTAAAAGAGGCCTGCCTGAAATTCCCCTAACCATCACTCACAGGCTCGTTTTTCAGGGAAATAGCCTTCATTTGTTGTGAATTCCTGATACAGAAAAGCTCCTTGCAGAAACTAAATAATGTAGCATATTCCAGGTTCTGGGCAGATAAAAATTGAAAAGGCTGCGGTGCTTGTGGAAGTGGAATGATAGCGACAAGCGCCATGTGAAATCCCTGAAGGTGGTGTCAGGGGACACGCTCCCCCATAAAATTATGAAAGAATCTGATGTAATGGTGCATTGTGAGACAATTTGAGCATAAATGCCACATTCTTTCCTATTAATGATTGACTTTCATTGTGGCAGGATTTTTTTTTTCAAGAATGTAGATTTTGAGCACACGGCGAACAGAAATTTCCATTGTGATAGTGCCGCAGTAAGATTTAAAGGTTGTGGTGGACTAAAGAATTGAAATGCAAATCACTCTCACATACAACCTCCTGCTGAGGCCCAAATTTTTATAGATCGGATTCTGCAGCCCTGATGAGGAATCAGTGATCTGCCTTTCCTAGGATTCACAAATTAAGGAGTAGTCTAAGGTATCATTTTCTACAATATAATTGTAACTTACCAGATGAAAGTTTTTATCACTGAAGACAGTCCTTTGATCGTCCATTATTTTTCCAGCTGCATCGCCACTGAGGATTCTTTCACAGACAATGCAAATAGACACATCACAGCCTCTCTCTCTGAAACACGCACTTCTTGAATATAAACACACTGTGTATATTGTTTCCTGCTTCCTTTCCCCTTTGCTGCTGCTTTTTTTTTTTTTTTTTTTTTGGATGTGCAGGTGGTAAAATACTGGCTGCCGTGAGCATCATGTGAGACATAAAAATTACCCACTTTGGGGAGCTGCTTGATAGAAAACTGCCAGCTTGTAGCATTGCTGCTGTTGTAATCACTGCAAGGATAATAGGACACATATATGCTTTTGTGGATAATTTTGTTTGCTAATTGCTCACAAAATTTCAGGTAAGAAACATCGAATTCAGTGCATGTTAAAATGGGTGATGTCCTGGGTGGTTGTGTTTTTATTTTTATTATTGTCATTAAAAACATAACACTCTTCAAATTCAGAAAAAAAATACTTTAAAATGGATTGGAGGCTGGATGGGCAGCAAAGGAAACAGGAAGTTTTTATCCATCGAAAAACCTCAATGGAGATAGTATCAGGGTTACCCCTAGCTCCCTGCCAGTAGGCCTCAGCCCCTGTCCTAGAGGGAGAGAAATGTTTCGGACTATAAGATTTCATTCAAAATGTCTTCAATCCTCAGCTCTTCTGAGACACAGACTGCTGTCAAGAGTGGCTTTAACAATGGTGAGATTTGTGAGACGGACACTTTCCTGCTAGGAACTGTACTGAGTCCCCCTCCTCGCCATCAAAAAAAATTTACACAGGATACTGAATCCTTTACACACAAGCCTTTGAATCATTTGGTGCGTCTGAGAAATACTACAGCATATTTTGTCTCTGGGTTTTATATGGAGACTCCTGACCATGATACCCTGGGTTACCATCAAGAAAATGATCATTGTGCAATGATTATTGACTTTGAGTTGTACTTGCAAGCAGGCCTCCTTTCGGAACCCTCAGTCCATCCTCCCTCTACTGCTTCTGTTATTAATTGGTGACTAGCCTCATTACATAGTTCTCTATTTAATAATTACATGTTCATTAATGAGAATTAGCATTCATTAGTAACCTTAGCAGGGAATTTCAGTCCATGTCATTTCAGGGGTTCCCATCACTTGAGGGCCATATACAGTAATTACAATTCACACAAGACTAAATTGTCACAGGCCTTACTTGGCTGCGTAGAGAGACCTCTCTGCCCTCTGTTATTCCCTAGTTTTAACCTGAAACGATTGTGTTTTGTCAGCAGCGAGGATAACAAAGGCAATTTGTGTAATATTCCTCCCTGTGAGCAAGGGAGAATGCGGAGAATGAAAAGACCTCTGGCTTTGCCCTTGTCCTCCAGTTGCTAGCTGTGCACATGAAAATGATAAAGGAACATGACTTCCCCCAGAGCCACCTCGGAGCAGGAGTGGAACTGTGGCTCTCTGGGGTGTTAGAGCTACTCACTGCCCTTTACTTGGGGCGGGCTCTAAAGTTACAGGCCTAACTTAGAGAGTTCTCTTAGCCCTGGTCCACACTAGGACTTTATTACGAAATACCCTCCCTATAGGTTGAATTTATAAGCGGAGCATTCACACTTCCAAGCGTGTTATTTCGAAATTGTGGGTCGAGGGATTCAAAATCTGTACTCAGGCTTTTTGTCAGGAGTAACACTAATTCTGAAATAGTTATTTAAAAATAACAGCAGTGTAGATGCTCCAGTGCTGCTATTTCTAAATAATTACTCCCCAGAGTAATTTGAACTAATTACTCCTGGGTGCTTCCTAAGGCACTAAGTCCGAGGTAGTGCCTCCACATTAACAGAGCCTGCCTTGGACTAATTTTGAGGCTTCCCTATAGTGTTGGCACACTAGTTTAAATCTGTTAAATCGGGAATTAAGTTGAACTTAATAATTTCAAAATACTCTCCTAATATAGACATGGCCTTAGTGAATTTGATGGTTTATTTGATCTTCACCTCTCAGCGGACTGATTTCATAACTCTAATTCTCTTTCATAGCTGTTTTTCAAAACTGGAAGAAAATTTAGCAACTTAAATTAAGGTTAATAGCTTTTTTTTTTTTTTTGGTAATATAAAGATGTTTTAAATGCTGCCTAGTCAGCATAGTAGCAGTAATTAACTGCCACAGCAGCTCATTGCCTGTTTAATATGAGTGCATAATTTGTTTTAATGCCTGGAGTTTTATTTAGGAAAATATTACTTTTGTCCATCTTAACATGAATGGGGAAAAACATAGGACTCTTGGTTCCTGAAAGGGTTAACTATTGCTAGAATGTTCCTTTAGGAGCAGGAATTGTCAAAAGAGGGTGAGGTGTTACCCAGTGCTCCCATTTCCTCCTCTGGTCACTGTTCTCACCTGCAACTTAGCCTTTAATAAATGAATCAGATGTTACATTTTCAGTTCACAGACTTTAGCTCAAGGTCTGTATTTAAAGTAAGCAAATATTTCCACTCACAACTTGGGAAAAGAAACTGCTTTCACCTGCACTGCAAAGAGGATGAGTGGTAGAAATGTAGAAGGTATGTACATAAAGTTTATAAAAGACGCAAAGAGACTAAATGGAGAGCAGTGGTCATAAGCAGAGACTGGAAGATGGATTGTTAAGTAAATCTCAGGCTGTAGCTGTTTCTAATTTATTTTTGTTTTATGTGCAAAGGAACTGGGCCTGGAGGTCTGGCCAATGTCAGAGGTCTGTTTTTTTTTTTTGTCAGTTTTAAATCAGAGTCCACTTTTAGGGTGCTCTATTCATAGTGATTCTGGGTTTGTGTGTGTTTGCTTTGTTTTGTTGATGGGTCTGGATTTCTTTAGTTACATTTTTTGATTCCTTAGTGTTGAACCAAGTGACTGATTTCAGATTACACAGTACTTTCCAAAAAGGGCATTATTTTTCCAAGGAAGGGGAATCCTAACTTACTGGCAGACCAGTTTTATCCAAAAACCACAGATGCCATCTGCAGTGCTAATCCACTGCCTCACACTATTAATTCAGTATTCTTAGCACCTCCTAGATAGTTTATTACCCATCATAGCTATATGACAGGAATTCAGTTTTTTTGTTTTGTTTTGTTTTGTTTTGTCCCTCTGCTGGCAGGGAAAGTAAATCCCAAAGTATTTCAGCAGGTGCTATTAATATGCAAATAATGGAGAATACACTAGTTCTAATAGACCTCCCAACTGCATGGGAGGTGTCGCTGTTGGAGCAAATTAGCTTTCTGTAATTTGCAAGCTTTTCACAGCCTCCTGGGATTATATTTTAGATCAGAGACAATAAAAGCATATGCAGTTAGTTTAAAATGTAACTAATTTTAGACTTTGAAACAGTTTTAACGGAACTTCTTAGTGGTATTAAACAGTTATTTGCAATGAAACTTTTACACAGCCTGTAATTTTCATGGCATCTCTCTCTCTGCCATTAACTGCTTCATCTCTCTTTAGTGTGGAAATGAGTGAGGGAACGTGCCAGGTGGCTATGTATTCAAAGCCAGGTCAGTTATCACTAGACTAATCCCAGATCATGCCCCCTATTTTTGTGTGTACGCAGAGCCTTCCCCTGCAAACACTGAAAGAAACTATGTTGCCTCTGCAGCACCAATCTTCTCTCCATCCTAGCTCCAGTCCTCCGGTGAGGCTCAGATTCCATAGAGGATGGGAAGATTTAACACCTGTTTTCTGGGCCATCACAAAAGCTACTCCAGCAACCCACTAAAATAAAGAGAACCTAGAAGAGTCCAACACAGATGTTAAATGAAATCACCCAAGCCACGCTAGGAAGTAGATCCTTTTAAAAAAAAATTGGTATAAAAACAGAAGAAGGCACTAAAGTGAGTTAATCTCCTCTTAGCCTATGGATCAAAACATCATTGCACTATATAGACACACTGTAAATTGAGCCTTCAGATTGATCTTGAGCAAATGTTTTTTCAGTATTATAGACACACATGGTACACTATAGAGAGTGAACAGCATAAGGTGGCCCTCATACTAGACATACAGTATAGTTATTACAAGATATGCAATGACTGCTTAATATTCTACATATGAATGCATTGGTTCTGAGCCTGGTGACTGTTCCCATCTGGCAGGGTTGGATGGATAACTGTAGATATGCAGCCACCTAGAATCCTTCACCTCAACAGCCAGGCATGGTTCTGGTCTTTGCTCCATGGGTGTTTGCTGAGCTCACTACAAACAATCTCTTAGGCTGTGTCTAGACTGGCAAGTTTTTCTGGAAAATCAGCCGCTTTTCCGGAAAAACTTGCGAGCTGTCTACACCGGCCGCCTGAATTTTCGAAAAAGCACTGAGGATCTCATGTAAAATCATCAGTGCTTTTCTGGAAAAACTATGCTGCTCCCATTCAGGCAAAAGTCTTTTTCTGAAAGACTTTTGCGCAAAAGGGCCAGTGTAGACAGCATAGTACTGTTTTCCGCAAAAAAGCCCCGATCGTGAAAAAGGCGATCGGGACTTTTATGCGGAAAACCGCGTCTAGATTGGCCACGGACGCTTTTCCGCAAAAAGTGCTTTTGCGGAAAAGCATCCTGCCAATCTAGATGCGCTTTTCCGAAAATGCTTTTAACGGAAAACTTTTCCGTTAAAAGCATTTTCGGAAATTCATGCCAGTGTAGACGTAGCCTTAGGGTATGTCTACACAGCAAAGTTATTTCGAAATAACAGCCCTTATTTCAAAATAACTTTCCTAGCATCCACACAGCCAAAATGCTATTTTGAAATAAATTCGAAATAACGGAGCGCTTATTTTGAATTTGGTAAACCTCGTTCCACGAGGAATAACACCAGATTCGAAATTGCTATTTTGAAATAAGTGCTCTGTAGACACTTATTTCAAAATAGGGGGCCTCCAGCCTTCCCAGGGTGCCCTGGTGGCCACTCCGGCCTCAACCAAGAACACTTCTCTCCCTCTCCCCCTCCCTGGAGCCCTTAAAGGGGTAGACTCTGGCCACAGTGCCTGTGCCAGCTCCAAGCCTGCCAGCCCAGAGCCAGCAATCACTGCCCCTGGCCCAGTGGTCCCAAAACATGAGCCAGCAAGCCACTGGCAGCCAACCCTCCACCGCTCCTCAGGAGTAGTCTGCCAGCTCCCAGGAGCCTGCCAGGGCCCGGAGAAGGCAGGCGCCTTCCTGGTCCAGGGCAGAGATCACAGACCTTATTCAGGTTTGGGGGTGGGATGCCCCCAATGTCCATGATCTCTGCACTAGATGGAGGAACACGGCTGTCTATGGCAGGATGGCTGCCAGCCTGGCCACCAAAGCCACCTGTGAACCCAGGAGCAGGTTTACATGACAATCCAGTTGGTCCGGCGAGACCCCCACCTCTGAGCCCTGATCTTCCCCTATCTCTTCTTTCCCTTGCTTCCCCCTTCCAGCTCCTTCCTCCCAGGTTTCCCCCTCCCCTCTCTCACCTTCTCTTCTCCCCTCTCCCACCTCCTTTCCCCAGTCTCACCAGAGTTTCATTCCCCCCCCCCCAGTTTTGTTAAATAAAGAGAGTTTGTGTTCATGAACATACGTGTATTTTATTTGACATCAGGAAGGGGGGTTAGGGAGGAGTAAGTGGAAGGATGTAAGGAAGGAATGAGTCACAAGCCCCCAGAGGGGAAGACCAGGGAGGCTCTTAGTGCTCCTCAGGGTGGAAGCTCTCCCGCAGGGCCTCCTGGATACTGACAGCCCCCCGATGGACCTCCCCAATGGCAGCCTGCAGAAAGTGCAACCAGGCTCACAGCAACGTGTCCAAGAGAAGCAACAGAGTGCCCAGGGGCAGCTCTGGCTCCATGTTGCCGAGTGCTGTGGTGTCCCGAGTGAGGGCAAGCAGAGCACGCAGAGACAAACTGCTTTGCTGTCCCTCATCAAGGTAGACAAGCAAGCAGGGAAACCTGAGAACCGGCTATCCGGGGGGCTTCCTTTTAAGCACAGACCTCAGATAGCCTCAGGCAGCAGCCCCACACAGTAAGTCCTGACCTGGTGCCCCTCTGGAACTGGTTCTAGCCAGCCTTAAATGTGATTCAGAGTCCACTCAGTGTGGACACGCTATTTTGAAATAGCAAAATGCTATTTCGAAATGCATTTTGTGTGTAGATACGTTATTTTGAAATAAGCTATTTTGAAATAACACTATAGTGTAAACATACCCCTTGTTTGCAGAAGTGTCCTGAGTCCACTGCCTTGATCCCAGAAGTTCCTGCTTTGAGGAAACACAGAGGAGGAGCTTTTGAGGCGCAGCAGTCATGTGTTTTTTTGTTTCTTTTGACAACTCGCTGTGTGCTTGAGGAACATGCAATTACTAGTAACTCTTCATTTCTATTGATTTCTATTGCCATGTAGTTTTGCTATTTCAAAATTTGTAAGCTTTGAAGGGTCAAATAGCAACTTTATTTAAAAAAAAAACAAATAAATCAGACTGATTCCTCAGGTGTCATTACAAACATCTGGCGATTATGTAGGATGGCTCAATTTGTAAAGCATAATACTGTTATAGCTGAAACTGGAGAAGAAAAAGGAGTGTGAAAATGTAACCAAAAATATCTTCAGCTTTGCTTCACGTAGGCTGGATCAGAAGAAAACTGGCAATGTGCTAGCATGGGAATACACGAGATGATGCTATTTGGAGTACAAACATGTATCTTTCAATAACAAACCACTTGACTTCTTTTAGCAAAAGCTTACAGGTTGACAAAATCAGAAGACTGTTATTTAAATGGAAGTACTGTGAACCAGTAAACCTTGGAGCATTTTATCTGGTGTCACTGCAAAGAGCAAAAACTGAAGAGCCAGAGCCAGACATGGTAAAGTAAAATATTGATAGCACATTGTGTCAGAGGCTTAGTTAGCATTGTAGTAGGATATACTGCTGCCAATCAAATCAAAGTAATGTCTCTCTCCAATGACACATACAGCCAACAGATGCATGCCATGGCAGTTGGTGTCCAGGAAGAATTTTCTAGTAAAGTCTAAGACATACAGTACTTCTTGTGCCACTACATGAGACTACTGCTTGACGTATTCTACTACCCAGATCCTTGCAATAGTGATTTGTTGGAATCCATCTGAGGACTTTCTGGTTTGATATCCAAACTGAGAATTAAAAGCAGTGATCTTGTAATAGCATCCCAGGCTATTTTGTAGCTCAGGCTATTTGGACATATTGCTTAGACCATTGGGAAGCTTTAGATGATTTCTTATGCGGGAGGAAAAGGCTTGCTGATGCTGTAAAAGTTAAGAACTCGACAGGCCCACAATTGCATGCTTTTTCTTCATGGTATATGCTGAAATGAATGTTGGTTACCAATGGCATCTCTTCCACACTGAAGATTTTTTAGCTGTCACATGGGGAAATGTTTTGAATCATTTTGTTTGATCACAGAGAAAAAATACAGATACATTTGTTCTTCCTTCCTAAGGCTGGTTTTGGCCTCTCTGAATACTGTGTAGATCCACACTTGCTTTTACTCCTAGCTGTGTTCCAAGGACTGAATGTGAATAGTCACATGATTATAGAGAAGTTCATTTGAAAGCCTCGTCTCTGGTGTACTCTATTCTGTGGCTGTTAAAGAAACATTGCTATGGTGACAGATTTCATTATTTTTTACATCAGCAAATGATCCAAAAAATAGCAATGGGTACCATGGGTACGTTGGAGTTCTCAAATCCTCATTCTAAGATTTTATATATATATATATATATATATATATATATATATATATATATACACACACATTTTCCAATATGAATTTTTTTTATCTTCTGAAAATTTCACAAATTCTTGTTCTCTTTTTCCACCATGCCCCTAACAGCCCTTCCCCCTCGCCATGGTGTCACTTATACACAATGAATTAAATGAAAAAAATTGCATGAATTTATATATTTGAAAATTTTCTTTATTTTGAAGCTGTGAATGCTTCACTCTTTCATGTTTTTGTTTTTATAAATATAAACTTCTTTAAGTAACTTTTTTGGACCATGATGTTTCCTTCAGAGGCCAATGAATAGGTTCTGTTTGAAAATAAATTGTCAGTATTTTGTGAAAGTATTCACAATGTAATATGAATTGCTCATATTAATAAGGCAAAAGCTTACTCTGTCAAATCTGAAATCCTGCTTCCATTTTTAATGTGCAAATTAAAGCTTCCTTCAGACCTGCAGTCATGATGCTTTTAATTTGGGGGACTATTACAATACTTCACTGAACATTTTAGTTGTACATTGGAAAGGAAAACTTTTAAGAGCTGCATCTAAAGACCTACAGATTTGAAAGAACTCTAATAATGTATTTTCCCTAACTTTGACAGTGATTCAAGAAAATACTTAAACATGTGTGTAAATTATTCAGATTTTAGCTACTTAATGAATCAGGGTCCTTGGAAATTATCCAAGATAAATACAACTATTTCCACGGCATGAGATCTATATCTCCCTGTGATTTTCCCTTTGAAATACTTCACAAAGTTAAAAGAGAGAGCATCCTTACAGCAAATGTAATGAAAAATTATTCAGAGATTCAATAATTTGATCTAAAACAATTAACTCTTATTATCTGAATAATAATTAATTTCTAATTTGTGATGTCTCTGTATTGATGGGCACATTTTTCAAACTTCAGTGCCTAAAGTTAGACATCCAATTCTATTTTAGGCATTTAAAATAAGTTTCCTATTGAGTCAGTGGAGTGGGGGGAATTTAGCCTCTTTAGAAACCTGGTGACTTAAGCCCCAGTTCAGCTAGATACTTAAGCACATGCTTCACTTCAAGCAACTGAGCAAGCTTATAAACATCAGTGGGATAAGACATGTCTTTAAGAGCCTGTGTTGAATCCAGGGTTTTCATAAGTGCTCATATATGGATCCATAACTTTAGGCATCCAAGTTGGAGCAATTCAGAAAACATTTGGAAGGAAATTGTGGGTGTAAGAAAAGGCATCATGGGACTGGTTACCTCAGTAATCAGGGTTCAAACTATGAAAATGACTGAGAACTGCTGTAATAGCACATTTTGATTAAATTAAAATGCACCACCACTGAGCTCCAGTAAAAAATTATCCTATTTTCATGAGAGGCTACAGGTACCTTCCTGCATGCTGAGAGGAGGGGCTGCTGAACTGTGATCCTGTTTTACGTTTTTTACAGGTAGGACCAGAAAGGCCTATAGAGCACCCTGAGAGGAGTTTAAGTATCACAAAGGGAGAACCAGGACTTGGTTATTGTGGGGTTTAGTTACTGTGGGTATGTCTACACTACAAAGTTAATTCGAACTAACAGCCATTAGTTCGAATTAACTTTGATAGGCGCTACACTAGCGCTCTGCTAGTTCGAACTTAATTCGAACTAGCGGAGCGCTTAGTTCGAACTAGGTAAACCTCATTCTACGAGGACTAAGCCTAGTTCGAACTTACTAGTTCGAATTAAGGGGTGTGTAGCCCCTTAATTCAAACTAGTGGGAGGCTAGCCCTCCCCAGGTTTCCCTGGTGGCCACTCTGGCCAACACCAGGGAAACTCATCTGCCCCCCTCCCGGCTCCGGACCCCTTAAAGGGGCACGGGCTGGCTACGATGCCCGTGCCAGGTGCAAGCCTGCCAGCACCCAGCTAGCAGACCCTGCACCTGGTACGGCTCAAGCCAGCCACCCAGTGCCCCCCAGCCCTTCCCCTTTTCCCGGGACCAGGCTGGCGGCTCCCGGGAGCTTGCCCGGGACCGCAAGAGGCGGGCACCCGCCTGGTCTAGTGCGGACATCGTGGACCTTGTCCACGATCTCCACACTAGGCACAGGAAAGCGGCCGTCTAGGGCAGGAGAGCTGCCAGCCTGGCCACCCAGGAGCAGGTGTGCATGAAAATCAAGGTGGTCCACTAAGACCCCCAACCCTGAGCCCTGAGCTTACAATTGCCGTACTGGGTCAGACCAAAGGTCCATCTAGCCCAGTAGCCTGTCTGCCGACAGCGGCCAACCCTAGGGACCCTGGAGGGGATGGACCAAAGACAGTGACCAAGCCATTTGTCTCATGCCATCCCTCTCCAGCCTTCCACAAACTTTGGGCAGGGACACCACTCCTATCCCCTGGCTAATACCACTCCATGGACCCAACCTCCATCACTTTATCTCACTTCTCTTTAAACTCTGTTCTAGTTGTAGCCTTCACAGCCTCCTGCAGCAAGGAGTTCCACAGGTTGACTCTTTGCTTTGTGAAGAACAACTTTCTGTTACTAGTTTGAAGCCTGCTACCCATTCCTTTCCTTTGGTGTCCTCTAATCCTTCTATTATGGGAACTAATGAAGAACTTTTCTTGATGCACCCTCTCCACACCACTCATGCTTTTATAGACCTCTATCATATCCCCCCTCAGTCTCCTCTTTTCTAAACTGAAAAGTCCCAGGGTATGTGTACACTACCCCGCTAGTTTGAACTAGCGGGGTAATGTAGGCATACCGCACTTGCAAATGAAGCCCGGGATTTGAATTTCCCGGGCTTCATTTGCATAAGCGGGGCGCCGCCATTTTTAAAACCCCGCTGGTTCGAACCTCGTGGAATGAGGAGTAACGGTAGTTCGAACTAGGAAGCCTAGTTCGAACTACCTAGTTCGTGCCCCGTGTAGCCGCGCGGCACAGGGTTCGAACCAGCGGGGTTTTAAAAATGGCGGCGTCCCGCTTATGCAAATGAAGCCCGGGAAATTCAAATCCTGGGCTTCATTTGCAAGTGCGGTATGCCTACATTACCCTCCTAGTTCGAACTAGCGGGGTAGTGTAGACATACCTCTAGTCTCTTTAGCCTCTCTTCATATGGGACCTCTTCCAAACCCCTGATCATTGTAGTTGCCCTCCCCTCTCTCACCCTCTCTCTTCCCCTCTCCCACCTCCTTTTCCCAGTCTCCCCGAGTTTTGTTCAATAAAGAGAGATTCTATTTTTGACCACACGTTTTCTTTATTTTGTACATCAGGAAGGGGGGCTAGGGAAGGGTAAGTGGAAGGAGGTGAGGGAGGAATGGGGTACGAGCCCCCGATGGGGAGGACTGGGCTGGCTCTGCGGGCTTCTGGGGGTGGAAGCTCTCCTGCAGCCCCCCAATTGCCCCCTCTCCCCAGATGGCAGCCTGCGGCAAGTGCAGCTGGTCTCATGGCCGAGTGCTGTGATGTGCCCAGTGTGGGCACTCAGGGCACTCCAAGCCAGGACTGCTTTGCAAGCGGGGCACCCCTGAGAACTGTCTGTCCGGGGTGGGGGTCGGGTCCCTTTAAGCACAGCCCTCGGCTAGCCTGAGGCAGCAGCTCCACGCTCTAAGTCCTCATCTGATGCCCTGCCGGCACTGCTTCCGGCCATCCTTAGCCCCGGTTCAGGGTCCACTTAATGTAGACATGCTAGTTTGAATTAGCAAAACGCTAATTCGAACTAGTTTTTTAGTCTGGATCTGTTAGTTCGAATTAGCTTAGTTCGAATTAACTAATTCGAACTAAGTTAGTTCGAATTAGCGCTGTAGTGTAGACATACCCTGTGGGAGTTGGAACATGTTGTAAGGGGGCTGTGTTGTGCGCTGTAACCTCTGCCCCCAGCTGGGTCTCAGCAAGGACTGTGCTAGAAGCAGCACACAGGCTGCATGCTGAACGAAGGGGCTGCTGAACTGTTTTCCTGTTCTATGTTTTTTACAGAATAAAGCCTGTTCCTGGTGATTTGTCTGAGTGGGTCTGGTCTGAGGTGCACTCACACATACACAATGCAGAGTACACCAAGTAGCCTCAGGCCTAGCCTCCCACAGTGGTGTAAGAAGTCACAAGCTTCCCCTATGCTGAATAACCTCACACTGGGCTAGACAACAGGAGGGGTTACATAAGCAGGGCTCGACAAATAATACAATCTACTTGCCCATGGCGAGTAGATTGCAACCCAGAAGAGCCGGGTTCGGGCGATCTGCGCATGCGCAGATCGCCGGACAATGCGGCTGACAAGCGGGGCTCGCCGCGGTTCGGCAAGTCCTGTACATATGTATAGGTGAAGCACCCATCAGCCTCTCTGATGGAGAGCCACAGAGTACAGGGGGGGAGCTAGGGTAAGATGGATGGAGGAGAGAGAAAGATGAGGGTGGACATGCAAGAGCAGCTGTTCTCTGTGGCACTGTCACTTGACAAGCTTGTTTCCCTGTCCCCCTGAAATCCGCTGATGAGGCAATCCATCTCCTCCCAGGGCTCCTAATGAGGGACGACAGGGACACACACTCAGCCATTGCAAATGTAGCTCCCATAGGTTCTGGTCAGTGGCAGAGCATACAGCAGAGTAGTAGTCATCCTTGCCAGATGTCTCCTCTCTTCACATTGGAGGGTATTTCTCCCTCCCACTATGCTCTGTTGATCCCTGACAGGACTGGAAAGGGAGTGTGGCCTCCAAAATCCACAGTGCTCCACAACCTTCCTATCAGTAAATTGAATATCCCTGGCAATTCACCAGACCCTTCCATGCACTTTCCCACAGTGCTTTGGCCCCATTTTCTCTGTACTGTAGCAGCCCTGGGTAGGTTTTGCCTTATGGAAGCTGGGCATCTCTTTATTATTATCAATATTATTATGGAGTCAGACACCGCTTAATTAAAGAATGTGCTGGGGGGGGATACACTATTTATACAGAAACTATGTTTTTAAATGCATTTTTTTCCATGGCGATTGCAGATAATTTGGTAAGCTCAGCTTTGATTCATTAGCGTAGTAAAAGAGATGCACAAAATTATGTGGTATAATTCACAGCACTTAAGAAAGCATATATTTTCATAATACTCTAAATTCACTGCTTATGGTAGTAACTCAAACATATTATGACTGGTTTGCCATAGCAATGTCATTTTAAAATTGTGGTGGTGCCATTTTTTCATTGTAACTGGGCAGCATAGGAACTGATTTAATACAGTACTTTTAGTTACTATCATGCTATAACACAACACTATAGCCGAGTTTGTTTTAGCACTTCCATTTTCATAGACCTTGCTTAATTAAACGTTTACCCAAACTCTCTGCACCCCCTTGGCCTACAGCATAGAAATGGAAATTTAATTAGAACAGGCCTTTCCATCAGTTTTCTGGTTCTTGTGTTTCTCAACCAGAGGTGAGAAATTCTGCTGAATTATTCATGTTCATTGGCTCCAATCAGAATGGCTTTTGAAATGACCTCTGTGCATAAGCCATGCAGGACCCATAATGAAGCAACTTTCCTGTCTAACACCCAAACAAGAAAATTCCTTCTGAATTAAAAGTTGGCTAAGTATTACATTATTTGCTAAATTAAAAATCCCTCTTCATTCATTTTAATTAGGGGAAGATTTTTTAAAATAAAAAAAAGGTTACTGTTACAGTCTATACCAGAATTCCTTGCTCCATCATGACTATCCATCTTGTCAAACTGAGTTAGACATAACTCCATCTCATTTATGTTAGATGAACCTCAAGAGGCTTCTGGGAGGCATTTAACCCGGTCCTACAAAAAACTCCATGTCAAAACACAGTTTTCAAAACTGAGGCTTGAAAACTATTTCAAACAATGCAGTTTTGCATATGATAAGTGATTTGTGCAAACAGGAAAACATTTTTTTGTTTCTTTAAATGTTTTTTAGTTAGGAAAAGCCACTTTTGGGCATAAGAGCCATTTTAAAATGTGGGTGCCTCATGTTAGACTCCTAAATCTGTAATTAGCATCTCAATAAATGGATTAATTTTTCAAAATGCTGAGCACCCACAAGCTCTCGCTGACTTAAGTAGAAGTTGCTGAGAGCTTACACATTTCTGAAAATCAGATTCTTTATTCCAATTCCTAAATGTGCCTTTAGGAACCTAACTTTAGTCCCCAACTGGCCAAGAATGTTTGCACTGCAGCAAAGCAAAAAAAATTTCTATGCTAATCTCTAAACTTTTTCCCAAACAACCTGTGCCACCTTAGCTTACAACATAGAACTAGAAATTTAATTAGACCAAGCTTTTCCATCAGTTTTCTCAAAGGTGAGAATTCCTGCTCAATTATTTAACTTCATTTGTACCAATCAGAACTACTTTCAAAATAAGTGTCTGATTAAGCTTCACAGACTGATGAAAATGAATCATTAGTTTGATTCATTACATAGAAAAGTTGTTTTTTTTTTGTAAAAAAAAAATGCTGAGGCTTCAATGTATTTTTTTTATTCTGATGTCTACTCATCTGAGATGTTTGGAACAAATTTCAAGTTTCCTGTGACTGTATTTAATGCTGTACAAGATTTCACACCTCCGGGCTCTATATTTACTGCTCTGTCATGTTTCTTTCTTGTACTGACCTGAAGAAGAGGTTTTTCTTATCTCATGAAAAGGTTGTCTGTCATAGGTACAGCTATTGTAGCACAATATATTATCTAAATCTGATCCTGAACGAATATTGTACTAGGGCAACTTACCTCAGAATTCTAAAGAAAATGAAAATCTTTTCATTCCTTCAAAAGCAGCATCCTTGTTTGGTGTAATAAAATTAATTTAATTTTAAACATCTTCTACTGAGCTTCCCTTTTAACTGTCCTTGGTCAGATTCTGTTCTTGCCTGCACAGATTTTCTCTTGGCTTTGTGCCACTTAACTCAAAAGTGTTAATCAGGATTTACATTGGAGTAAGATTGGAATGTGTCTAGGAGACCCTTAAAAAAGACGACAACAAAAACCAAACCCATCATTTTAACTATATGTGGAAAAAAATTAAAGGAACTTTCAATCCTGCCAAGCCCAATTGATAGCCGACTGAAAAGGCTGCTATTGATTTCAGTGGGTTTAAGATTGGGGCCCTGCCTAGAAAAATCTTTTCTATTTCCCTCCCTTTATATGTTACTGTTTTGTTCCCTCCATCTCTCATGCAAGCTGTACAAGTGACCCATCTCTCCTGACTCTGACAATAGTATGGGGAACTGTGACAGTCTTTTAGCTTCAGCAATTTGAGAAGATGAGGAGAACAGCATGACACAGGCAGGGCTCTTGAATTGTATTGGTTCTTTTATTTAGGAAGCCTTTCACTCCAAAGAAACCCCAAACAAACATATCCAGTGCTCTGCCAGCAATGCACTACTGATCTAACTGTAATCTATTCCTCTCAAACTAACTTTCCACATGATCTGCTGCCCCACTCAAATCTAAGATGGACTCCTACTCCCCTCAACATAGTTCTGTTTTCACTCAGTAAGTACTGCCCACTAGAGATAGGAAATAACTTATAATGAAATGTTAACTTTATGAATTTCATTTCTTTTCTATTCAGATTGCCTATGAACAGATTGTGATTTTTTTTCTCAAATACACCCATTATTTGAAATTATTCACAGAATATTTTTGGTGAATAATACTTGATATGTAACTAATTCTATGGCAGATCATTGGGGTGTTAAAATATTCAGAAATCAAGCTGTTTTAAACGTATACATTGCTTATATAGGATTGTTTCTTTTCCCTGATTGGATGAGGAGGATTATTAAAATAAAATTTATTGTGAGAAAAGTTGACTTGTGAGAAATGTTAACTAAATCAGTGTTTGTTGACTGCAGATATTTTTTGATATTCAGTTTTTGTGAACATTCTGGTCAATTTACTTTTTCTATAGGCTCCAGAGAGTGAAAGTGACAGACCCATGAACATAGCCAGAGATAAAATTTCAAAGAAAAAAAGGTTGAATTTGTTTTGTTTGGTTCTGTTATAAATATATTTGTCCAGACAAATTAAAAAGCCCTTACTTATGCTGATGAATACAAGAAATTGAAGGGGTTTTTTCAGTGCTTTGTAGATAAGCCAAAAATGAATTTGTCATGACACTGAAATTATATTCAAAATCAAGTCAACTTTGACATATGGTTTCAGATGACAAAAAACCCAGTGGATATTTTTTAAATAAAAAAGTCAAAATTGTGAATTCTGGTTCTTTCAAAGGGAAATATTTCAACTCTTTGTTTCAAGAGGATGTTTCATTTAGAAATGTGCCTAATTATTTTAAAAAAAGAAAAAATACCCAAAATGAAAACCAAAGCAAAATGTTAAATTGGGGTCAAACACAATGTTTTGTTACTATGAAATGATTTTTCACTCCTCCCACCATTTCAATGAGAAGGGGAGGGGAAGATTTTCTAGTTCAGATCTAAAACCAATGTATAATGTATTAGCTCATCTCTAGTGATTACTTAAGTAACCCTTTTGTTTCCTATAGAACTACCTCCATGATAAATTTTCACCATTGTAAGTACTCCTATAGTCTTGACCTTATTTAGATTTAAAATAAGATATGAGCCTGAAACAGGAACCTTGAATCCAAATCCTTTTAAATTTGAGCATATGAACAGCCATACTGAGTCAGACTAAAGATCCATCTAGCACTGTATCCTGTCTTCTGACAGTGGCCAATGCCAGATATCCCAGAGGGAGTGACTAGAATAGGAAATCATTGTGTGATTCCTCCCCTGTCACCCATTTCCAACCTCTTGTTACCTGTATATCAACAGAATTAGAAAGGATGTCTTAAGGACAACCTTCCGAAGGTTAATTTAACAGCTTGACCAATCCGCAAGGGATGGTACTTAAGGTAACGACCCCCTACTCCGTATCTATTCACCGGAGAGTGTCAGATCTTAGTTTATAAGGCGCGTAAATTAAAACGTAAGTCTGGTTTAAAACTGGAAACCACAGGACTATATTGTTTAACAGAAATTTTAACAGCAATACCTCTAATGAACACACAAGGGGGCAGTCCCCTCTTTACATTAAATGAACCAGGAGGGGAAGTCCCTCAAGGTCCCTATACCTACAACAGAGTCAGCGGCGCTGAAGCCGATTGATGCGATGCTGGCGACCTACGACCTTTGGGCTAATTGAAAGCCTTCAGGGAGGAACTTCCAGGCGTCCCTTGTTGGATGATCCTGTCGCTTGGCGACCTACAATCCTTTGGCTAATTGGAAGCCGCAGGAGAGGAACAGCCAAGGTGATCCCTCGAAGTGCCGGTTGAGTTCGGTGACGGTCGGTTCACCTTCCGTGAAGCCTCTGGTCTCCGGATCCTCTTCCTGCGCTTCGGTGCAGCAGGATCAGGCGATGGATGACTCTGTTCTATCTACTCTAATTCTATCCTAAAATAAAACCTTATCTAAATCGCGACGAGCCCGACGAACAAGCACGATGACGGCCGACATGCGTGGACCGACGCAACCTGCTGTACAAACTCGAGGACGATAGCTAATCTATCTAAAATACTAAACTAACTAACCTAACTAATCTATTTGAGGAGGTCTGGCCTTCTGCCAGCCTGACTCAAGAAAATACTATATTATATAAAATAGAGGTAGCATAGCCTTCCGCTAGCTTCTCTAGAAGAATATCTCTACAGGACCTCTTTCATACACCTAGGACAAGGATGACTCACTCTCTCTGTAACCTAAGCTAAGCCTATCCCTAAGCCCGACGCCCCGACGCTGCAGGCCCCAGCTAGGTCCGGGAACCAGCACGAACTGACGTTTGGTCACACCTTATATAAGGTAGGTTCATACATATTCATTAGGACAAGGATGGTTTAAATTGATTGGATATAACAAAGATGCTCTTGCAGCGTGGCATGATTTGATTGGCTGATATGAATGCTCATGCATATTCATACTCATGCCAAGTTAACTGTCAGGTAGCTTAAGGTTTAAACTCAAACATTCTACCTGCACATTTGATGCCATACTCAACTGCAAAAGCAACTCTGCAAAGTTCTAAATACAAAATGGAGTTTTGGACTCCATTTTGGAAAGCCACAATTTAAACAGTTTCTCCATCATTAATGTTCTTTACACACATTTTCTTATAATTTGCAATTCCTCCCAGCATTTGACAAGAATACAGCGCTAGATTATACCACTTAGATTCATTACAAGTAGTGGACCTTAAAATTTACACAGTTCTTTTCTCTATTCAGCATTTCTGCCTTACACTCTGACAAGCAGAGGCTAGAGACACCACTCCTACCCATCCTGTCTAATAGCCATTGTGGTCCTAACTTCCATGAATGTATCTAGTTCTTTTTGAAAACTTCTTAAAGTCCTGGTGTTCACAACGTCCTCTGTAATTGGTTCCACAAGTTCACTGTGCACTACTTATAGAAAACTGCTTTTGTTTATTTTAAACCTTCTACCTATTTATTTCATTTGGTGACCCTTAGGCTGTGTCCAGACTCAGGGGGTTTTTCGAAAAAAGTAGCCTTTTTTCGAAAAAACGTCACCTGAGTCTAGACTGCAGCCGCGTTCTTTCGAAATTAAATCAAAAGAACGCGGCTTTTCTTTCGACGGCGGTAAGCCTCATTTCACGAGGAAGAACGCCTTTTTTCGAAAGTGCTCTTTCGAAAAAAGGCGTTCTTGAATGCCAACAGGGCTTTTTAGAAAGAGAGCATCCAGATTCACTCGCTGCTTTCTTTCGAAAAAGCGGCTTGCTTTTTTGAAAGTACTGCTTGCAGTCTAGACGCTCTTTTTCAAAAGAGGCTTTTTCGAAAGATACTTTCGAAAAAGCCTCTTTCGAAAGAGGCTTGCAGTCTAGACATAGCCTTAGTTATTATGTTATGGGAACAAGTAAATAACTTTTTCTTATTCACTTTTTCCATACCAATCATTATTTTATAGATTTCTATCATGTCCCCGCTTAGTTTCCTCTTTTCTAAACTGAAAAGTTTAAGTCCTTTTAATCTCTCTTCATATGGGATCCATTCCAAACCCCTAATCATTTTTGTTTCTCTTTTCTAATGCCAATATATCTTTTTTGAGATGAGGTGACCATATCTGCACACAGTATTCAAGATGTGGGCATACCATTGTTTTATACAGAGGCAATAAGACATTCTCTCTTTTATTCTCTATCCCTTTTTTAATGATTCCTGGCATTCTGTTTGCTTTTTTTCTTTTTTGGACAGCTGATGCACATTGAGTGGATGTCTTCAGAGAACTATCCACAATGACTCCAAGGTCTCTCTTGAGTAGTTGTAGCTAAGGTAGTCCCCATCATATCATATGTATGGTTGGGATTATTTTTTCCTGTGTGCATTCCTTTACATTTATCGACATTAAATTTCATTTGCCAGTTTGTTGCCCCGTCACTTAGTTTTGTGAGATCTTTTTGAAGCTTTTTAGTCTCCTTTGGTTTTAACTATCTTGAGCAATTTAGTATCATCTGCAAATTTTGCCACCTCACTGTTTACCCCTTTCTACGGATCATTTATAAATAAGTTATATACGATTGGTCCCAGTAGAGACCCTTGGGGGATACCACTGGTTACCTATCTCCATTCTGAAAACTTACCATTTATTCCTACCTTTTTGTTTCCTGTCTTTTAACCAGTTATTGATCCATGAGAGGATCTTCCCTCTTATCCCATAACAACTTACTTTACTTAAGAGCCTTTGGTAAGGGATTTTGTCAAAGGTTTTCTGGAAATCAAAGTATACTACTATATCCACTGGATCCCCTTTGTCTTATGGGTATGTCTACACTGCAAAGTTAATTCGAACTAACAGCCGTTAGTTCGAATTAACTTTCATAGGTGCTACACAGGCAAACCGCTAGTTCGAACTTAATTCGAACTAGCGGAGTGCTTAATTCGAACTAGGTAAACCTCGTTCTACGAGGACTAATGCTTAGTTCGAATTAAGTAGTTCGAATTAAGGGCTGTGTAGCCGCTTAATTCGACTAGTGGGAGGCTATCCCTTCCCAGCTTGCCCTGGTGGCTACTCTGGGCACAACCAGGGAAACTCACCTGCCCCCCTCTCGGCCCTGGAGCCCTTAAAGGGGCATGGTCTGGCTACGGTGCCTGTGCCAGGTGCAAGCCTGTCAGCACCCAGCCAGCAGACCCTGCACCTGGCACGGCACGAGCCAGCCAACCGCTGCCACCCAGCCCTCCGCCTCTTCCCAGGACCAGGCTGGCGGCTCCCAGGAGCCTGCCCGGGGCCGTAAGAGGCGGGCGCCCACCTGGTCTAGTGCGGACATCGTGGACCTCATCGAGGTTTGGGGGGAAGCCTCCAATGTCCACGACCTCCACACTAGGCATAGGAAAGTGGCCGTCTAGGGCAGGATAGCTGCCATCCTGGCCACCCAGGAGCAGGTTTGAATGAAAATCAAGGTGGTCGAGTGAGACCCCGACCCTGAGCCCTGAGCTTAGAACATAAGAACATAAGAATGGCCATACTGGGTCAGACCAAAGGTCCATCTAGCCCAGTGGCCTGTCTGCCGACAGCAGCCCCCACTAGGTACCCTGGAGGGGATGGACCAAAGACAATGACCAAGCCATTTGTCTCGTGCCATCCATCTCCAGCCTTCCACAAAGAGAGGCCAGGGACATCATTTCTATCCCCTGGCTAATACCACTCTGTGGACCCAACCTCCATGAATTTATCTAACTTCTCTTTAAACTCTTTTATAGTTCTAGCCTTCACCACCTCCTGCAGCAAGGAGTTCCACAGGTTGACTCTTTGCTTTGTGAAGAAGAACTTTCTGTTATTAGTTTGAAGCCTGCTACCCATTCATTTCATTTGGTGTCCTCTAGTCCTTCTATTATGGGAACTAATGAAGAACTTTTCTTGATGCACCCTCTCCACACCACTCATGCTTTTATAGATCTCTATCATATCCCCCTCAGTATCCTCTTTTCTAAGCTGAAAAGTCCCAGTCTTTTTAGCCTCCCTTCATATGGAGATCACATCTGTACACAGTACTGAAGATATGGCGTACCATAGTTTGATACTTCCCCTCCTCCTTCTTCCCCTGGCTTCCCCCTTTCAGCTCCCTCCTCCCAGGTTTCCTCCTCCCTTCTCCCACCCTCTCTCTTCCCCTCTCCCATCTCCTTTTCCCAATCTCCCCGAGTTTTGTTCAATAAAGCGAGTTTCTATTTTTGAACACATGTGTCCTTTACTTTGTACATCAGGAAGGAGGGCCAGGGATGGGTAAGTGGAAGGAGGTGAGGAAGGAATGAGGTAAGAGCCCCCGAAGGGGAGGACTGGGGTGGCTCTGTGGGCTCCTCGGGGTGGAAGCTCTCCTGCAGCCCCCCGATTGACCCCCCCCCATCCCGGATGGCAGCCAGTGGCAAGTGCAGCCGGGCTGAGGGCCGAGTGCTGTGATGTGCCGAGTGTGGGCATTCATGGCAATCCAAGCCAGGACTGCTTTGCTGTCCTTGATCAAGTTATACAAGCAAGCGTGGAACCTCTGAGAACTGTCTGTCTGGGGTGGGGGTCAGGTCCTTTTAAGCACAGCCCTCGGCTAGCCTGAGACAGTAGCTCCACGCTCTAAGTCCTAATCTGATGCCCTGCCGGCACTGCTTCCGACCAGCCTTAACTTTGGTTCAGAGTCCACACAATGTGGACATGCTAGTTCAAATTAGCAAAGTGCTAATTCGAACTAGTTTCTAGGTCTAGATGCACTAATTCGAATTAGCTTAGTTCGAATTAACTAATTCGAATTAAGTTAGTTCGAATTAGTACTGTAGTGTAGACATATCCCATGTTTGTTGGTCCCTTCAAAGAACTCTAGTAGATTAGTAAGGCATCATTTCCCTTTACAGAAACTGTGTTGACTTTTCCCCAACAAATTATGTCCATCTATGTGTCTGACAATTTCATATTTTACTATAGTTTCAACTAATTTGCCTGGTACTGACATTAGAGTTACCGGTCTGTAATTGCTAAGATCACCTCTAGAGCCCTTTTTAAATATTAGCATCACATTAGCTATCTTCTAGTCATTCAGTGCTGAAGCTGATTTAAAGGATAGGTTACAAATCACAGTTAATAGATCCACAATTTCACATTTGATTTCTTTCAGAACTCTTGGGTGAATGCCATCGGGTTCCGGTGACTTTTTGTGGTTAAGTTTATCAATTTGTTCCAAAACGTCCTCTAATGACATCTCAATTTAGGACAATTCCTCAGATTTGTCATCTACAAAGAATGCCTCAAGTTTGGGAATCTCTCTAACATCTTCAGCCCTGAAAACAAAAGCAAATAATTAATTTAGTTTCTCCACAATGACTTTATTGTCATGTGGAACAGCAATTAATAACTGACCAAAAGAGGCAATCAGGCAGCCAAGCAAATGGATTCCTAAAGTTTATTTTTGAAAGAGATATAATGCTAGGGGTGTATGTATGTGTATGTCCATGTATCTGTCTTACTGTATGATTTTAGGTGCTGATGAAGTCCACGGGGACATAAATCTGTCAAGATCATGATCCCATGGAATTATCAGTCAACACCTAACATAAAGAGTTTGCAAGATTTCAGCACCTTTTAATCTGAATCTGATGCCTAACCCTGATTCAGGTGTAACAATAAAACCTTACCTAAACCAAATCCAGCCCTGAAGTTGATCTATCTCTTTGTAGTTGAAGGTCTCAGAAGGGTAGCCATGTTAGTCGTATCTGTAAAAACAAGGAGTCCTGAGGCACCTTAGCCCTGGTCTACACTAGGGAGTTATTTTGAAATAAACCCCTTATAAGTAGAACATCCACACTACCAAGACAGTTATTTCCAAATAACAATCTGGTTATTTCAAAATCTCTACTCCTGTTTTCCTGGGGGAATAGCCTTATTTCGAAATAGTTGTTTTGGGAGTTACTATTTCGAAAGTAGTTATTTTGAAATAATTTTCTAGTGTAGAAATGCCCTAAAGACTAAGGGTGTCTCTACACTACACTGTTATTTTGACATAACTAGTGTTATTTCAAAATAACAATGCAAGTGTCTACACAGCCATTCCATTATTTTGAAATAATGTCAAAATAATGGACGGCTTGTTCCGAAATCTGTTAACCTCATTCTACGAGGAATAACACCTATTTTAAATAGCTATTTCAAAATAAGGCATGTGTAGACACTCCACTGCTGCTATTTTGAAATAGCCCCTCACTAGGGCCATTCTAAGTTTTATTCCTTCCCATGCCTCCTGGGGCTCTACATTAAGATAGCATGTCTATTTTAGGGAAACCAGCCTTGGGCTAATTTTGAGGGCTTCCCCGCAATGTAGACATGCTATTTTGAAATAAGCTATTTCAGAATAATTGCTTTGAAATAGCTTATTTCAAATAGTAATACAGTGTAGACATACCCTAATTGATTTATTAAGGCATAAGTTTCTGTGGGTAAAACTTACTTCATTAAATGAATTGGCGTAGAAGTTACAGAAGCAGGAAGAAGTAGCTTGTATAATGAAGCTAATCAAGTCAGGGTAGAAATTGCCTTTGTAATGCATTAACAAATTGAGATCCTTATTCAAACCTAAATTGATAGTATTGAATTTGAAAATTTCACTCTGAGTTGATTAGCAATTTCCCCTCTCTGGATAATCACATCTCCATGCCAAATGCTGTGAATGACCCACTTCTACCCTGACTTGATTAGCTTCATTAACATAAGCAAATTCTTCCTTATATATACCCCTGCTTCAGTAACTTCCACTCCAAATCATCTGATGAAGTGGGTTTTACCCACAAAATGTATGTCCTAATAAATCTGTTAGTTTCTAAGATGCTATGGGACTTCTCAATATTATTTTAGTAGAAGGCTTTTCATAATCTGATGCAAATGAAAAAGTTTTCCCAATTTAAAAGTCCAGTGTCCAGAACTTTAATCATGGCTACACATCTTCCATGACTGAACAAGTGGTAAGATCAGTCTCCAGGGCTGCCCATCTGGTGCCTCTCACAGGTAATAAATTTGCTTTTTTAAAGAGAAAAACATGAGTCCCCTCCCAAAATAAAACCAAACTGAAGATAAAAAAATTCTTCTTCATTTTGCCAGACCAGTTAATTACCTGTAGAAAGATCTGAAGAGCGCGTGTTCATTCCAGTTTCCTTCTGAACAAGTGCTGCAGTCTGCTTTATAAAAGAAAATATTTCAAATGTCTTTTTTGAGTGTTTGTGCATTTGTGTGTGTGTGAAAACTGCAGTTTCTCAAGAGTCACCTTAAAATAAATGCACAGACATTTGAGTGTGGTATTCAGTTACACAGGTTTGGTTTTCTTTAAAGTGATTTCCATCTGGAATTAACCTGAAAGGCTAATATTCTGCCTTTATAACACTGGTTGAAGCAAGGTGGCCAGAAGATCTGATGTGTCTGCTCTGCCAAGAAACAGCACAAGCTTTCAAGTGAGGAAACAAGGTAAACTTTGTTATCTGATCCATCTGCTTTAGTCCCTGTTAGCCAGGTATGTGCCTGAATGCTCAAAATGGAGGTGTCTATGAAATGATGGCTAGCTTAATCCTGTTGGTTTTAGTCATGGCCTGGCTTAGCAACAGTGGAAAGAACGTTCGTCTTAAAGAAAGGATTTTTTGTATTATAGGAAGGAAGAATACACTCTGCCTTTTAAAGGAGTTGCCCTACTGCAGGCAGCATTTGGTCTGACCCACCAATGCTCCATTTAACCCTCACTCAAAATCCGCTGTATTGCTTCTTAAGCCAGTACTGGTCATGTGGTGGTGCCTTACTTCAGCCATATACTGAGATCCTGCAATGTCACAGGAAGCTCTTTTAGGTAACAGGAGTTTAGTGCTAGCTCCTGTTATAGCTGCTGCTGCAGCGTGGTGGCTGAAGCAGATGAGGCTTTGGCACTGGAAGCTGCCCATGCATTTCAAGTGGCTCCTTTCCTGGTAGATGGGGGCACCCTATTAGTTCATGGTACACCCCATACTTCATTTCTCTGCTCCACATGCCCCCACCAGAGTACTGTGATGCAGCAGAGGTCTGCCATGTGGTCCCTTACTGCCTCTCTTTAAGCTGTACTAGCTTTAGCTGTAGAGATATGGGCGACAGGTATAAAAGGCAGGGGAAAGCATTGCCTTCCCAAATTACCAAGTGTGGCTTTGCCCACACTCTGCCCCCTACTTCAGCGTGGCTCTAGGGTGCCCTTGAAGTTCAGCCATGCTGAGGTTGGGGCTGTGTGCTGCCCACCCTCCCCATGCTCCAGGACTGGGGATCCAGAGGCCATGCACCACTCACCCTCCCCATGCTCCAGGGCTGGGGAAGCTGTGGCCAGGTTCCATCTCCCCTCTCTGTGCTCTGGGGCTGGGGAGCCTCGTGGGGGGAAAGGGAGTTGGAAACCTGCCCTTGTAGTGGGGGATGCTTGGCTCCTGAAGGGGGTGGGGTCTCAGGTGGAAGAGGTGGGGCTAGGGGTTTCTTCCCCCAGTTCTAGGTTCCCCCACTGCCCGTGTATAGTGGTGATAATGAATCCATCCCATCCCCCTCTCTTTTCCTTGACACTTCTCCATTTTGAATGGTTCACTCTCCCATCCTCTGGTCCTGTTGGACCTCAGTCTATGAAGTAGAACTTGAGTTCTGCTTAGCTCTATTGTACTCAGTCATATTATTGAAATTTAACTGAGCAAACCTAGTATATTGTAGAATGATTATCTAACCCACCACCTTAATAGGCTTACATCCAGCAAAATTAAACAATAAAGAGGGTTTCACGACCACAGCTATTGAGAAGTGAGTCCTTGCCAGACAGAAAGCTATCAACCTAAGTTTTCCTTAAATCTTATAGGCTCTTCCCTTTATGTGGAGGCAGTAGATTGGATTGCCTCAAATTGCCTCATTTCAATGTGGCTGGTTTAGAATATGAGTCTATGACCATACACTTCCCAGCTTAGAGCGGACCCTGCTCTTTAGCCAAACACTCTAGCTTAAGAACAAGGGTTCAGACTATTATAGTGAAAGAAGGCTCATATGCAGATGGACTGTGATTTTGATTTCTTGTTTTGTATCTCTATAACTAGCTAAGTAAGAGAAATATGTCTGCGTTCTTAAAGTATAGCCCTTTACAGATAGGCCTGAATATCTATATCTACAGGTTGTAGCACGGAAAAGATCTCAAGTAGGACTATTCTCTTCTACCATGTGAATGTCTTCAGCCAGAGTAGAGTTTCCCTATGGCAGTGGTAGGCAAACTGTGGACCCTGGACCACATGCAGCCCATCTGATTTCTATGTGTGGCCCAAGAGACATCTTGTGTAGCATTGCCCATGCGCAGGGTTGCTAAATTCATGGTTTCCATCCAAATAGTTATTGTTCCTACTGGTATTAACAAGGTCATGTGAAGTGAGTTGCTTGTTAACTACACACAACATTGACTGTGAGAGCAGTGTGCTCTCTCTGCATCCAATCAAAGCACTGCTACAGTTCAATTCACATACCCCGCAAATTCTAGATACACAAGTGGTATTCGCAAAACTGCACTACCCTGGGTGATTGTCTTGGTTACAACAATCTTGTGGCCCATTGAAATGAAGGAGGGCCACTCATGCAGCCCACTCACTAGCCTAGGTTGCCCTTAACTGCTGTATGGGGATATATTGTCCACAGCCCCTTCCAACACCAATTTGGTGATCAACTAATGTCTGCATAAGAACAAAAATTGACATGATAATTTGCCCTTTAGCAGAGGGTTTGCTCCCAAGGAGAACCTAACAGACACAGAGTTGATATTCATAGTCATAAAGCAAGAGGAGCATGTGCTCTTCTAAACTAAAGCTAAAGCACTGGAAGTATGTTTGCTGCCCACAACCTCAAATCTTTAATGGGATTACCTAGCATAGACCCTTAATCCCATCCGCTGTTTCATTGACTTACCATACTCCATGATTTTGTGGAGTCACACTCACTCAGTGGGACTCTCCACTGAAATAAGGGTCCATGCTAGCATATCCTGTTGCAGAGTTGGTGACTAAAAAGAGGATTTAGATAATAATGTTAAATGGAGTTAATTCAGGAGGATTCTGGCAGATGGACGTTGTGAGGAGTGAAATGCCATTCAGAGGGGGGTACACATTATACAAACTGAAATTCAGAATGCTCAAAAATCTTAACATTCTTGCATTTAGTTTCAAATTCTTAATCAGTCTCATTTGCATCCAATTTCTATGTTAAACGCAGAGCATTTTCAATGAAAATGATTCCATTTAGGGAAAGTATGTGTCTGAGTGGAAACGTTTTCATTAATGAAAGTGTGCAATATTTCACAATATCCAGTGTTTTCACAGCTAAATTACTATTTTGATGGAACAGTCAAATTCAGGAACATGAAAAGAGCTTCTGAAAAACTATGGAAAATTCCGTGAAACTTTTTTCCGTGAAACTTATACTACGGGATCATGAAAAAATGCTTGCTGGTATTAGAACTTTCCAAACAGACCAAAATAAAATAACAACAACAACCAGAAGGGAGAGAGAAAGCTCATTAACTCTAAGAAACTATTTGGGACACCCAGCAATATTGGAATAACTATTAAAAATCTCATGTCAACTAATGCCATTTCTTATTTATGCAGTATCTGTTTATTTTTAATCTTTACATTCTTGCTTATGAAGCAAACTTCAGAGAAACTGAGACGCAAACAAAATGTATTTGTGATGATGCCTAACATTAGACATATTGTGTGTGATGCTAGAGGAATCATATATTGAATCTATGTTAAGTATGGTGATAACTATAAGAACCGTGCTGAACTACTGCGAAACAATTCAGGTAGTCAGCAAACAGTGCTAATTACTAGTCTGGGAAAATTATGTGTAATTTACTGCCCCACACAGGCATCTGCCTAAAAATAAGCTCTTTTTGTCTTTTTTAAGGACTGGCATGTTAATGTGAAATACCTGATACAATTATATGCAAAGAAGACATTCATATGTTCTCTCATAAATGCACCTCTGTTACTCAATTATTGCTTCAATACCTTCATAGAGCCTTTGGTAGAAAAAATACTCTTCATATAATTCCAAATGGTGAATAATCACTACTAGGCCACCCGTAAAACCTGTTATCCCAAATGCCTTGATCAGTGGGTAGCACAATAAAAATGAGAAAATAAAAATACTGGAAGGCTGCCACTTATATTTACAGAGACATGTTGCAAGTGAAAACCACTTAAGTGCATGAAGTGGATTGAAACAGTTTACATTTCAATGTTAATTAACTTAAAAAAAATTAGAACTCCACCTCTAAGCAGAAAGATTAATGCTCAATAAAATAGTTTCATTCTAATTAATTCTGTTTTTAATGCAATGATTTCAGTTGGTTAAAGTCAGGACATTAATCGTTTTGGCATGGAAGACTTGAACCAAATGTTTAAAAGAAATGACATCCTCAGCTTAATATTCACCAACTGAAGACAGTACAACCTTCCCTCCCCTCCCTCCCCCCTTCCCCCCCACACACAAAAAGCACATTTTCAGTTCACTGAAGAAGGCCCCTGCTGGTTCTAAAGGAAAACTAACTTGCAGAAGCAAAATAAATACGGGCATTGTGGCTTTACAACAGCTGAAAGACACAAACCCAGATGTGTAGTATTGTTGGCTTTTAAAATCAGATAAGGCGTATTCAGACATAATCATTTCAGTGTCTGGGATGCATTGCATGCTACAGAGATATCCAAGTATGGCCCTACAGACACATGCAGTGTGTGTTCTGTCTAAACAGCAACAAGCTGACAGGATTTCATAACATTATTGTTATGTCTAGATAGGCCAATGTTTGTGTAATTTAGCTGTGACTTTGAAATACCGTAGCTTTAGAACTTGGGACTCAAATGAAGCTTTATGATTAGTTGTCAATAATGTCATATCTACTGTATGTCAATACTTCCCAGTAAATGCACAGGTCTAAGTGTCTTCCTTTAGACATGTACCTTGTTACACTACCTGAGGAGTGCTATAATTACTCTGAAGTGAACTGCCTGTCATATCTTGTTGCTCGTACACTAAACAGTTGCATTCATAAGGATTAACGGTCTTCGGGAACGCTGTGCTACAAGAGGCAGTGAGCCAAACAAAACAGTCTAAGAGCACACGCATGTTGTTATGCAAGATCAGTTGTTGGAATCAATCTAGCAATTTCTTCATGTCCATCATTGCAGTTGCCCGTCATAAGAGTAGGTCTGCTACAGGGCTACTCCATCACTGTCCCTTTAAAATGGATGTACCCACACCTTTAAAAAAGTCATGGCCTTGGCCATGCATTGAAGTGTGGTATGCAGGGGGTTATTAACATCTAGTTTCAGGCAAAATTCTTCTAAAAGTGCAAAGAATATGTATTTAACCTTACAGAAATATGGCTCACTGATTCTGTGGTAGCCTGTTAAGACATACAAGGTATTTCAGCCAGGGACAATTTAAGTTATGCACACAACATGATTTTAAATAAAGAAATATTGGAAGGTTTTTTTGGGGTAAGGGGAAGGGAGAAGAAGGTCTGAGTATTTTTTAGGTTTAATTTATGGCGGAGCAGCTTCATTTTAGTAACTTCACGAGACTATTTTAAACCAAGCCTGCATATTATTAAAATAACTTTAAATATATGTAAAATTTATGAGAGTATGTCAGGTGTAATGTTTGATAAAGTAAGTTTAATGCTTCAGAATTTATTTTTCTTCAGGCAGGGAAAGCTGAATCCTGAAATTCTAGGTTGTGGTATAATTTTATAAATTATTTTCCATTACACTTTTCTTTTATTAATGAGACCCAGCCCAATTTAACTAAAAGAATGTGTAGAAAGTACCTAGCATGTTAGAAGCCAGGATTGTATATTGTATGTGTGAGAAAAGGGGAAGTTTTCTGTGTGTTCATATTCTACATCCAACCTCATAAAGAGACATGAAAGAAATCTATCTGCAGCAAACTTTGCATGTATGCGTCTTCGGTGTGGTCTTTCTGCTGGAAATGCTGCAGCACTCTGAAGAAATAAAAGGTTTTGTGGCTGACGGGAGCTGTACATCACTTTGAGCACTCTTTATTTACTCTGGGTGTGTCGTTTTGTTACATTGTGTGACACTTCATATTATCATGACAGGACTAAATGACAAAGTTTCAGCTCTCTACTGAAAATTCAGAGCATCTTATTTCCATTTTCTCCTGCTCGGGTACTGGTAATCCAGATGAATTAATACAGTAGATCAACAGAGCAGCAAGGGGAAATATGTGCATACTTCTCAATGGCACTGTATTAAAGATACAGCACATCAGTGATATGCGATCTGAATTTACCTCCATTGAACAGAAACCTGGCTTTATCTCATTCCTCTGTTCCATGGAAGCATGATATTAGAAATTTTGAATCTTGAAATAATTATAGAAGAAAATTGCACTGGGTAATAGCCATTTTGTATTGCTGTTATTCCTTTCCTTTGAGGATCACAAAGGCCTTTATTAACATTAAATAATTTATCTTTATAATGCTTCTATGAGGGGCAATGGAAAGCTGGTATTCCCCCTTTCCTGATGAGGCAGTGACAGGTGGAATGATTTGCCCAAGGTCACATACCAAGTCCATGAAGAGGTGGGAATAGAACTTCCTTGTGTGCCTTAATGCCAAAGGTTGCCATTCCTACCAAGAAAGACTCTACATTCCATAGAATTTCAAACTTTACTGTTCTTTATTTCCCTCGATTTTCAGACTTTACCAGGGTTTTGAGTTACTATTGCTAAAGACTTCTGTCAGACTACGTACTGCCCGTTTGTGAATGTTTCCATTCATGACACTCCAAATGGCCTACCTTTACTGAACAGAGCATTTTTGAACAGCCATGACATTCTGAAATAAAGTTGGAAATGAGGAATTATCTGATTGTTTGATTTGATATTCATGATTTCTCCAACCAGATTTTCCATGTTGCCACTGAAAAAGGAAGATAATGTAATGGTTGTGTTAACCTGTACTATAATAAACCTTTTTGTTCCTGCTAGTTGATTGGATTGACTATTACCAAAAATTCTAAGTCAGCATTCCAATAAAATTTTCAGAATAATCTGCTTAGTTATCATGTCCATGAAATTCAAATTGGACCAATTAACTTGTGTATACCTGCTGCCCCTCCTATTATCATGGAATTACTCCAGAAAGTTATCATACAGAGTATAGCTGCCTAGTAAGATGCCAAATTAATGTCACCCGTGCATACTCTTGAACTCTGTCTCTCTTCTTTCTATCTATTTTTCAAGAGTCTAATGTATAAAGTCTGTGTCTTCTGATACCTGTCTCATTTGTGTCTCACAAAAATCACTCTGAATCAATAAATAGTCTACCCTCCTTGTACAGTCTTCATAGAGATTCAAAGAAAGGACCATTACTGTTAAGGTTGAATTGTCAGGTGTTAGATGAAAATATTCATGTTGAAACGCTATATAGAGATATACTCAGAAGTCCTGAAGAAGACTTTGAGATGTCAACAAGTCTGAACCTTTTGTGGAATTTTCAAAAGTCTTTCATTCACAATTCTTCACATACATTTGCACACACTTAATATATGGTATTTACACAATACTCAAGGTCTAATCCAAAGCTTATTGTAGTCGATGAAAAGACACCATTGTGTCAAGCCCCTATTAAGAGGCATGCTATCAGACTGATGGCTAACTTGCCATACAGATACACCAATTCCACACACATTGTTGATGCAAATTTAACTTAAGTGGTAAGCCATGTTCTGGTGTAAATGTCAAATGATTTACATCTTTTCTTCTGATTGGTATATGTGTTGTGCATAAGATGAGACAATAGGCATGAATGCATCTATTGTATTGGAATAGCGCTTAATAGCTCCAGTCATCCCTAGGACCCAATCATATTAGGTGCTGTATAAACACAGAACAAAAATATGGCCCTTGCCCAAAAGATACTTAAGTCTAAATGTGTGACAAGAGACAAAAAGTAGATACAGACAGATGGAGGAAACAATAAAGGTCAGCATAAGTATATACCATTTTGGCATGAGTGCCCTTGATGGAACTCAAGTAGGCAACTTAAAATAATTGAAATGTTGTACTTACAGTGTGCAATACCAATTAATTGTGATTCCTTGTGTAAAAGAGATTGAAGCGGAGAGGGAATGAGGGTGGAATTGGGGTGGTAGGATTTTTTATTTTTTTCTTTTCTTTATTGCAGGGGGAGTTTGCTTTGGTATTAAATGGGGGAAAGAGTGCTGGTTAACTAAAAAGAAAGTGAAAAATTAATAGGTCTGTCATTTATATCCATCTTTATGTAGGCTAATTCTTCACAAATGGTACTTCGTACTCACTCGTGATTTTATCATCTGTGGATATATCAAATTCTGAACTATTAGCGAAATTTCCCCATTCTCTGTCCTTTAACTAATGGTCCTTGTGCGTTTTTTCTGTATCTTTATCTGATTTAAATAATAAACAAGTACCTTAAAATATCACCAAAGAAGATCTAGTTTTCCCCAACAGTTACCTTTTTAAAACATCTTTTTATTTTCAGGGATTGTTTCGGGTCTTTGTCACATGATTGACACTGAACTGAGAGGGAGGATACGTACACCTCCATGTGAGAATGTGTGACAGGAGAAACGCAAAGAAGACAGCATGCAGGAGGAAGGGAATAAAGCTGTGGACAGAGGTAATATGAAGAAATACTGACATTCCATCAAACCTAGTATCATATAGTTCCTTCTAAATTATCTTACTTTCTTCTGTATCTTGCTCTTTTGGCATTAACTCTGCTTTGACATTTTTCTGGTCCATTCCACAATGCTCCATCTGTGTATGGAGAGCACTGACAAAGCCAACCTCTGAAGCATCAAATAAAGACAGTCTAACTAATCTGCCCTTGAACAATACATAACCATTAAACCCAAGTTCAGAAGACTTAATCTAAAATATCCAAACCTCTTTCTGAGGAAGTGATTAGTCTATTTACTACTTCAGCCAGCTTAAAATGTATTTCTTTGCTTAATGTTATGAAACAACAATAAAAAGATTGTTGAGGGCTCTCTAGCCCAGAATATGGTCACTTGCGATGACAAAGTGGGAACTAGTTAGATAAAGTAGCATTCACCCCAAATATTTGTCTAGCCGTATGGTGTACCTTTTTTTGGTTAGCTTTTATTTTGTTCTACTTTTGCATATCTAGCAAAGGATGGTAGTTTGTTCCTGGTCATTGGAAAGATGAAGGGAATGTGCTTTTTTAAAGCAAGAATAATAGAGAGCCACACAGATAGATGGGTGGTCTGAGGCAGACACATAAGCGGCAGTGATACCAAAATAGTGTGTACAGTGGGGAGGAAGCTTCAGGCTGTGAGACCCTCTCTCCATGTCTTAGTGTTTGTAGAAGAAGATCACGATCTATAGAATAGCCCAAATAACTCTTGAAAATGAGCATGTCTGTGATTTAATAACACCATTTTTAGAAAAAAATATTCCACTTTTCCTACTATTCCTTAAGAGAAAGAAGGCAGAGCGCTATGGGGCAGCAGCTAGCACACAGTTCATTACCACTGCGGCAACATATAACTAAACAGTCATGTATTTATTTTTCTGCATGGGCTGGCAGAGGGAGGAGAGTGTAAGTTCTGTGGCGCTATGATGAAGCCTAAGAAAACCCCATGTCTCCAAATCCCATTGTCCAAATGTGGGAACACTCCACGAATTCCAATAAAATGAAAATAAATACTGTAACTATCTGGTCTACAATTTGAATGGCTTTCTGACTTGGTAAGTGATTATCATATGTCTTGGTTATTTCTACAGTCTGTAAGGTTGGCTTTCTGAGACTCAGAGACAAAGTGAGATAGATGCTACAAGTAGCCGAGACACTGCACTGAGAAACCAAGTATTTGTGGTACGTTCAGATTTATGGTAGATGATGGCAGTAAAGTGAAAGCAAAACTGCTTGGAGTGTTTGCAGCGTTGCTCATTACTGTGTTTGCCCTTTTCTCTTGGTTAGCTAAAGCTGAAAAAAAAAGGAAAAGTGTAGCTTATATATAGTGTTAAGAGACATTTTTTGACAGCAAGGTCAATCAGACTAGTTTACCTAGTTGAGGTGTTTATGGAACAATAACTCAATGTCTTTAAGGAACGGTTAGCTATGTTTATAGGAAAGGTAGTGTGTTGAATCCTTCCTGCTTCATAGAGGTCTTGGCCAAGATGACCCAGGAGGCCTCTTCTGAGTCTCTCAGCTGTGGTTTCATGATTGATGCTTTCTTTTACAGTATTTTCAAAATACAAAGCACTGTTGTAACCTCTGATATGATACACAATGTAGTTTCAATGCAGTATCTTACAGTAAATGGCTATCCAGTAGCACACGATTTTGTGTCATGGGAAGAAAACAAGGAAAAATAGCAATGCAGTTTCCCTGTAAAGATGCAACATTTAAGGTATTTCTTGATATTAGGCACAGATTGTGTATCCTTAGCCATGCTGGCACATGCTTAATTCACGTGAGCAGCCCTACTTAAGTCAATGGCATCAATGTGAATAAAGGCTGCCCAATCTGACCCTTCATTAGGTATTTGCAGAAGATCTCATGAGGTAATGGATGGTTTCCAGGGATAGATCCTTCACCCTGAAGATGGATCCTCTGGTAGTTGCTGGCTTGGAGAAGAAAGGTAGTCCAGTGGTTAGGGTGCCAGACTAGTAGTTGGGTGATGTAGGTACAAATCCCTGCTTTGCATCAGACTTTCTGTGTTATCTTAGGCAAGTCACTTAGCTTCTGTGGATCTGCAAAATGGGGACAGTAGCAGGTATTACAGAAATCGCGGACAAATATCTACCTAATGCTGAACTAGCCACCTGAGGATTCCACCTGTGTACAAGAATGCCCCGTTCTTTGTAGCAACACCTTTCACATCTTACCATTTCCCCTGATGTGAGATGGATTGCCAGGAGCCACAGCTATCACAATGGGCCAGTTGAAGAGGTGATCAGTTGATGCAATGCAGAACAGCCTGTAGCCGGTAATGAGAATATGCAGATTGGAAGAATTGTGTCTAATATCTGGGTGGAATTCTCCCCCTGCATCCTCTTGAGTAATTCTTTGGTGAACAAAGGGTTTGTACAGTGTAAGGGAGTAAAATGCAAAAGTGAAAAGAGGGCAAGGATAGATGTCTTGTCATTGAAACTTCCATGAATGGAGACTTTCTATCAATCTGTTGCCATTCGAGAAAAGTGTTTGGGGAAAAACCTGCAAAAAAATGTTAAAAAATAATTATGAAGGTGAGTCAGTGCATCCAAAGCAGGAGTTCTTCTTGTATAATTCTTGACATAGATCAAAAAAACCTTAATCAAATTCTGAAGCCCCAATTCTGAAGGCTCCAAGAACTCAGGAGAACAGAGATTGAGATTATGGTGCCTTACTGAGTGAATCATCACAATCACTGTGTTGAAGCCTCCATGTTCGGAGGAGAAACCACAACAGCTACTAGCTTTCTTTCTTGATGGGACATATTTTTAAATACACAGGTTGTCCTTTCTCTGTCTCCCAATTTTGTACAAATAGATGAGTGTCTTCACATCTCATTATGCCTTATTTTGTTAACACTTACCTATTCCACCCCACTCTCACCTTGCCTAGCAAATGGAAATTCCATCAAAATTGTTATGTTTGAAAAAATGCAACCAGCTCTAATCATAGTGCTGTTGCTGCTTCTCTTTATACCTTTCTTTATCCCCATGTCACTATTTGCATGGCTGCTTTCACCAGAGCTGGTTTTCATGAAGTGGAGGTTAAAAGCCAATTTGGT